>NC_056606.1:7074254-7281754 GCF_018340385.1 Cyprinus carpio | reverse complement strand
TCTATCTATCTATCTATCTGTCTGTCTTTCTATCTATCTATCTGTCTGTCTGTCTGTCTTTCTATCTATCTATCTATCATCTATCGGTGTCTGGTATCTATCTGTCTATCTATCTATCTGTCTGTCTATTTGCTATCTATCGAATCGATCTATCTATCTATCTGATCGATCTATCTATCTATCTATCTGTTGTCTATCTATCTATCTATCTATCTATAGCTGCTGTGTATCTATCTGTCTATCTATCTATCTGTCTGTCTATTTCTATCTATCTATCGATCTATCTATCTATCTATCTATCTATCTATCTATCTATCTATCTATCTATCTATCTATCTATCTATCTATCTATCTGTCTGTCTGTCTGTCTGTCTGTCATCTGAATTATCAACAATTTCAACTTTGAAACTACCTTTCCATTTAGCTATTCAGTTTTCATTAAAACCTACAAATGCATGTTAAAATAATACGCCGTTTGATTAGCCTACTTCTTCAGGTCACTAGTTATCTGGTCTCGTGCACATTCCTGTAATATGTCCATCCAAGGATTTGGGAGAGATCTTCCATGTCACTTCCTTCAGGCTGCATCCTGTGCAGAGGATCACGTTCATGTAGTAGAGGCGGTGTTTAGGGTCAAAGTTTGTTAACCCTAAATTGTTGCTCTCAAAAAACTGCGAACAAATGCTGGGTTAGCCGTTAGCAACATTGTTTCAGCAACAAAACCGGTAAGCAGCCTACTCATTTTGCACAATTTAAACTTTTAGTTCCTTTTAAACTGAGCACGCATTAAATAGATATACTAAAAAGGCCTAACCTGAAAAATATAAATGTTACGCTCGCATTCATGTGAAATTAGAATTAAAGTGTCCAGATTACAGCGGTTGCCTTAAAGTTAATACATCTTCTTACATTTAGGCAACACGTTCGTAAATGTGTGTGTAAATTCGCTGATTTAAATGTTCAAATGTTTTAAGAAATCACGAGTTAAGCTCAAGTTACGGATGAAGAATAAGTGTTTTATGATGCATGTGTCACAATAGAAAAAAAACCCCGCCGACATATTTTGTAGTGAGATCTGCTGCACTGTTGTATAAATTGTTTGGCTTGTTTCTTAACATAAGATCTCCGTTGAGGATATTTTTTATTTATTTTTTTGTAGATAGCGGCATGCAAGATTTTTAATCAAAGTAAAAATTGGAAAATTACGCCGTTCAAAGTGTCGATAGTGTGACTAATGTATTGAACTGTCTTTTCATACAACAGATTTTAGATTTGAGTATCTTACCTACATGTGTTTTTGCCTCTTCATTTTTTTGTGAATTCTTTCATCCAAACTATAATTGCAGTATCATCAAGTTTATATAGCTAATTGCTGTTATCACAATAAAACAAGAGCCAGACCAGAATCAAATATATCCTACAACTAAAGATTTCAACCAATGCGTTGTTCTCAGGATTTATTTATTTATCAGGTTGTGACAAGTTAACTCTTATGTTTTAATGTTATTTATTTAGAACATATGATTATACCGTTTACATTTTTGGCTGTTTCATTAACTGTTTTGTTTAATTCTGTTCAGTCTTGATGTTTAAATCTTGAAAATGAAGCCTGTAATTGGATCTTTAATAGCTGGTTCCATATAAGACAACAATAGCCTATGCTTGCTATTGGCCTACTATTTCCTGTTATGTTATCTTTAAATGATATTTATTTCTGTAACAGGATTGTAGGGTATGTGTCTATAGTACACAAATTTAAATACCCTGAGAAATATTCACTTGAACTAGTCCCTGTCTCACCTACATTTGATTCTAGCTGTCTTCATGATGAAATTTCACCATAATTTAAGAGAGACACAAATTCGAATATTGAATGTATGATTCAAATATAAATTACAAAGTATTAATTTTCTGTTAGTGTTCAACTCATGTGACCCCCGAGAAAAATGTCCAGTTTTCTGAGGCATTTCACAGCGGTGGGTGATGAGCAAAACACCGCGGCACAGTTGCAGGACGAGGATCCGCACGATGCCCGTGGAGACCTTGAGCTGGCCACAGGACAGCACCTGGGACAGGTCAGCTTCAGGGACTCCCTACGCCGCCTCTACAGTACAGAGAGGTTCCAGGTAAATGTTTGCACTCTTTATTTGTATATGTACATAGATATAGAATGCTGTTTACATGATTGAAAATAACCTTGAACTGTTATTTTGTTGATTAGATTGTTGTTGTTTGCTTGGTCGTCTTGGATGCCATTTTTGTTCTGTGCGAGTTGCTTATTGACTTGTCTATCATTCAAGCGGATCATCACAGAATCGCTCCGCAGGTGAGTCTGCTTCAGATGCCTAGTCAGCACAAAAAAACATGGATGTCATATTTCTGTTGACACATGATATGTCAGTGATTATTCTGTGGTTATCCTCTATCCGAATGTTCCTGCCATTATTCCAGGTATTCCACTATCTCAGCCTCGCCCTTCTCACATTCTTCATGGTGGAGCTGTCTGGAAAAATCTATGCCTATCGTTTAGAATTCCTCCACCATAAGTTTGAGGTGTTTGATGCGATTGTGGTGGTGGTATCCTTCATCCTGGAAATTGTATATATCTCAAAGGAAGATGCATTTGATGCCATGGGGCTTCTGATCTTGCTCAGGTTGTGGAGAGTGGCCAGGATCATAAATGGTACGGGAATTATTTTGACCCAGCAACTAAATATTAGAACTTCAGTTTGGATCAGAAAAAAATATAAAAGCACTGTGCACATAAATTCTTTCCTGAGGGAATGAATTTTTCTTATGAAGAAACATCGCAAATGTGTAATCAAGTCAAAAACTTAAGTAAAATATAAAACTATTTATTGATGAAATTTATTGAAAGAAACTTTGTAACAACTGAAAATCATGAAAAATGTTCTGGTATGTTTAACTGCTGGTGTTAGTAATGATTGTTTCACGATCTTCACAATCTAAACCTGAGGGTTCACCAAGGTTCAGTACTTGGTCCATTTTACTTAAGTAATTAATTATATGTTTATGTATATTATCACTAAAAATCTGTATCTCTATGGACAAAATCAATGTAAGTTTTACTTCTGGAACCCGGTTGTTGCATTATCCTCTAATCTCCGCTGTAATACTTTTATTTGCCTTTCTTACTTGTTTTCTCTCTTATAGGTATCATTTTGTCTGTGAAAAATCGTGCCCATCACAAAGTTCAGAAAATAAAGGAGATCAATGAAAAACTTGTTCATCAAGTCAATGAACTTCAAGAGCGGAACACAAAAATGGTGAGTAGCTCTTGTTAAACATGAGTAATTATTCCATTTATTAATTATTAAACTGATAGTGGTTTTAATTTAATCTTTCAACAGGATCAAGAAAATGCAAAGCTCCGTGCAATCTTAAAACAGCACTGCATTGAATTTTGATGCTCCAAGGAATAAAACGGGAAATCTCAACTACACAAGTTATATATACTGGAATATTAAACTTGCTTCAATAGATTGTACGATAATTGATTTTTATTCTGAATCACTTTTTTTCCAAAATCATTATCAACATTGTTGTTTTATCTATCAAGTGTACATTTAATATTTTCTCATTATAAATGTGAATGTGTCTGAAAGCTAAGAAATAAATATTATTTTGTAAATGAGAAATGAAATATTAATAGACCAACATATCTGGCTGTCTGATGAATTGGCTTATTAAGAGTAGTGGCATTTTGCTCATGTAACAGTTCCAAAATGAACAACAGATTTTACAATGGATAGAGCACTTTTTCTGTTCTTAAATGTTTTAGTAAATTTTGAGTAAATATTATAAAACATGATTGTTCATTCCTCATTTTGTGCATGTCTTTGCACTGAAATTGAATTACACTTTATACACACACATACATATACTGTATATACCACTATTGTTCCACATCAGTCCACTAATATGAAAATATTCTTTATTTTTAAAAATGTGAATCAGTACATTATATACAAATGACTAGACAATAAATATACACTAGAATTTCAATTAAGACAAATTTTTCAAAGAAACATGGTTATAGAAACAGTGGTCCTCCTTTCATGTTGTTGCCAAAAGAGATAAAAACTGAAATATTCCATTATACAAACGGAAAGAAAAAGTCAAAGGGTAGTTTAGCATCAATTGTAGGAGGAACTTTGAATCCTGGACTGGCAGATGCAGAGACATCAACAAAACTCACTGAGCTTGTGACAGACAGAAGACCATCGGCACTGGTAAGGAGGGCCTAAGACAAAGAAAGGTTCTAGTGTTAACTTTATATCTAATTTCACATGAAATCTCCAATGACTTTATGAAAGACCTAAAATTCAGGGTAATACTGAGCCATGCTCAATGTGATAAACTCCCATTAAGTTGAATGTGTTAAAAACACTTTATGGTCATCCACTGTATGTTGACCTTTGACACAGTTTTAACTGTGTTTACTAAACACAACTATTACATAATTGCTGAAAGTCATGAACAATGTTCTGCAATGTTTAACTTACCAAACTGCTGGTGTTAGTAATGATTGTCTCCATGACGCTCACAATCTGAGCCTGGGGGTTCACCAAGGTTCCGTACTTGGTCCATTTTACCTCAAGATGGTAAGACAGTGGTATGCTGCAAGCCTGTGTCTGGTAAACCATAAAATGTGTTAAGCAAGACATTCATTACAAGAATAAACAGTGGTTTACAAATCAGCTTTGCATCATCATGGTGACTGCCAGTCAAGTTTACATGTCAACATTTCCTCTAACTTCTCTTTCACTTCAGCACCAGTTCTCCATGCCACACATAGAGGGAAATAATAATAAGTAGGCTGTTTACCAATGCTATGGTTTGGTTCTGTATTGGAACCCAGTCCAGGGGGTTTTGAGGCAAGGAATTCCCAAATGAGGCTACATGGTCCGGAAAGCTCTGGCCTTTTAGCGCCCACAAAATGACTTCAGATACCAGAGAACAGTTAACTACATCGGACAACCTACAGGAAGGGAGGACATTAATGCACATAAAATAGTAATGGTGATGAATATTATATACTTGATTGTTGTTGGACAATATTTGTCTAATTCACAAAAACAAATCATTATAATAGCCTCTTACTTCAGAGTGCAGCCTGATACCATGTCAATCCCAAACAGGACAGGGGAGCGCCGAGATGACCCAGACAAGCAATCCTGATCTGCAGAGTTTTGGAGGATAGTGAGTGATCCTTTTGGGTTAGCGGACTGAACTATCCCAGTAAAACGGGGGTCAAGGACTGTGCCACACAGGTGGATGCTTTGATAGACAACAGGCTTTGCATTTATTTATTAAAATCTATTATGGAAATGAAAAAGTAGCACACTTATGAAATAATCTTAAAACCTTTTTAGGGGATCAAAATGCATCATGCTAAGAGTTATCTTTATCACCACATTTATTTTATTTTAGGTGCAGAATTTTGAAATTTTTATTAATATTTTTCATGACGACATTACTGATTACTGACGTTAATTATTAACATGTTGTCATACACACAACATATGGGGTATTTTTTAGAAACCTTAGACAATATTAATAAATAATGTTTGAAATTCCACCAAAACACATATTATTATTATCTTGGACATATTTACTGAATATAATTAATAGATTCAAATTTTGATTAGTTTTAAAAAAATATCCGAAACATTGTGGTGGACATTTTTGGAGCTGTATGGCAAAATAAAAAATAAAATTATCTTTTATTTCATTGTTTTATTAGCCCCCAACTTAGAAAATTAGTTAAGGAAACTATGTCTACACAGCTGAGGAAAAAAATGTGTTATACATATCAGGGAATAAATTATTGATGTTCCGTGCTAATGAAAAATTAATGATGTAATTATTTATGTTTCATCACAAAGAAAGGAGAAAGGAGTTTATGATAAAGGATATTCTGCTGTTCTTGTCCCAGCCACTAGGGGCAGTCCCACCACATAGCCAGGATTGCCACTAAATTGCAACACTGGTGTGCTAGAGATGTCCTGTCAGTGGATGAACACAAAACTATTACTTCCTGTTTGTAAAATAAATTAAATAAAAAATATTTTACAATATTTAATTAAAATAATACATTTGAAATAATTACAATTCTTTCAAGAAAATATGAAAAGGGTAGAATTAAATACCTGCAAGAATGTAATCTGAAACTCTTGCTGAATAGGCACCGTAACACTTTTAATGGCTCCCAGCAAAATTGATGCCATCGCATTCAGGATTTCCCCAGCTTCACTGTATCTGAAAGTGTACTTCACCTGACGTAAAAGTTATGTTTTTTTTTAAACAGTTTATGATTCCTGATACATTTCATATTTCTGAGAGACTAGTAACATTTTCATTATGTGCACACCTGCAGTACAACGTTGTTGCAGATGTCACCAGACTCCAGAAGCACAGGAATATAGGACGCAAGCTCAGCTGGGTCCACCGGTGTCTGTGTGCCCTCTAAAGACTGCAGAGTAATGGCTGCCACCTCCACACCAATGACCTCCGGTGACAAACAGAAAAGCATGTCAAATTAATATGCAGAGTCAGTGTTTTTAATGCAAAATAGTACACCACTGAAACTTACTTTAGCTTCCTGCATCTTCCCCTAGAGAAAAACAAGAGTCTTTAAATAGCATAGTAACAATAAAACTCTTTACAAACTGAGATGTGAGAGGTGAAGAACTCACAGAACGGATGTTGAAATTAATATAAGTTTCCAAGCGCAGAGCTTTTAGTGTTTCACAATCTTGCACTAAATCAAAGCTCCTCATACATCTGCTTGTCTGGTCCTTCAGAAAACCTGTAAAACATCAGGATAATCTATGTTTGGCAATAGACTAGAACATCTAGTCTAGTGCAAGTGGTTCAATGCCAACAGGCAAGGAGCACTAAAACTCTAACCCTACTTAACACACTGCTGCAGATATAAATGTAACCTCAAACCATGAAGCATTGCGGCGACAACTGTTTGGACATGCAGCACTAACATTTTCTTCAGAATAACTTCT
This sequence comes from Cyprinus carpio, assembly GCF_018340385.1. Classification (NCBI taxonomy): domain Eukaryota; kingdom Metazoa; phylum Chordata; class Actinopteri; order Cypriniformes; family Cyprinidae; genus Cyprinus; species Cyprinus carpio. Next base: position 7,274,714 of record NC_056606.1, on the reverse strand, counting down.
GTCTTACCAGCAGGGTTTGCGTCTAAGCAGTGAGCTGTTCCTGCGGAGGCAGGAAAGGTGAAGAATTCCTGCTCTTCAGTCTCATTCACTGTTTGAATGACTTCTCCATACTGAAGACAGAACACAGACAGAAACATTGCTAAACCATATGAAACCTACTGTATCATATTTTGACCTCTAAATTATCAACTTGATAAAAGGTTTACCTGATTATCCATACATCATTTTTTTTTAGAAAAATCATGTTGAAATGTGAGTATCAAATATGATCCATTAGGAAATCTGAGAAAGTTTTTTTTTTTGTTCACATACACAGTTTTGATAATAAAACAGATCATTCAAACATCATATAAATATAAACATCAGCAACTGTATGAAATTGATAATTTTTACACATTTTTAGGCCTCTGAATAAAACTAGGATGTTTTTTCACCTCAAGTTTGAGCTCCATATTCTCATTATAAGCCATAAAAGCCTGAAAACTATTTTTAGATTATGTCTTCAATAAACTGTTCCATGAAAAAAAGTCCATTTTTGGACTACTGTTTCATATGTCATATGTTTCATATGCTTTCGAGGGTTAAACAGTGGTAACAGGGGTGATTCACATAGCGTTTTCAGGGGAAAATGAATACAATACATTGATACAAATGTGATGTTAAATGGGAAATGGATGTACAGTAATCTAATTCTTCGAAAATTAAAAATATGCTTTCCTCTTCTGCAGAAAAACATCCATCCTGACATCTTAGAAATCAATATGTTCTCTGATAAAAGGAAAACATTGACAGAGAGAGCAAAATATTAAATCAGTACAAGCATTGAGGGGTTACAATCACATTAAATCCAACTCAGCGCTGTTTCCTATGAAACCAGATGCTAACATAAGTGTCAGAACAAACTCATCTGGATTATAATTGGACACGGTATGCTATGCCGCAGAAGAAAGAAAGTCACACATCATTTTCATTAACTATCAAATATTCAAAAACTTTACCTGGTATCCTGATGAATTTCCCACATCGGGGCTTTGACGTGCACTGGTCACACTCGAACGCCCAAAGAATCCCAAAAATGGACCAAAAAGGGAGTCAAAATTCTCCTCAGTGGGAACTTTGGGTGTAGCAAATGACAAACCTTGTTCATCTAAAAAGGAACCAATGATGAACTGAAAACATTTGCTTGTAAATACAGCCTGTCTGAATAAGAGTTCACAGCTTGATCATGAATTAATATATATCATAAATGCAGTTTAAAATAAAGAATAAAGGGTGTATAAGAGCTTAATAAGGAAATTAAAAACTCTGCAGTTTTTAGTCTTAACTCTAAAGACTTCAAAAGGCCATAAAAGGATTCCCGTACAGGTAGAAGTCTGAATACAGGAGACATCCGGGTTGACGTCTCCAGATAAACCCTCTTGTGTAGAGCTCAGGGTATACACAGCTGGATCCTGGTTGCACAGTCTGGGTTCATTACTGAATAGACAATGAAAAACAGTAACACATCTGGATTTCATCTGAATCACAATCAGTAGTAGTAGTATACTTTTATTGAATGCCATATCAGCATCTAAGGCCATCACTGTCAGTTACCAAATACAAAATCAAACCAGAGAATGTCCCATCATTAATATTTTAATACAATATCACAAATATTTTGTCTCAAATGATCAGATAATGCAACACTTGAACACTGAATTCAAATTCTGAGACTCAAACTATGTTTTCAATCCATATTAAAATACCAGAAAAAAAGGTTATTTTTAAATGTATACTTATAGATATGCTAACTGGTATATATGAGAGTAAATATCAGGTAAATACTTAAATTATTTTATTTTTTTTATAATATATACTTTATATAAGAAACTATACATAATAATTTCCAAAAAACACCAAAAAAACATCACAAAAAAAATTTCCCATATTCAGCAAAATCACATTTCTAAAAGTAAAATCAAAACTGTGGTTCATATAATGCTGAATAATCGTCAGAACAAAATTTAACAGTGCAAACTTCAAGTATTGAAAAGCACCGAATGTAAACAAAACAATGAAGAGCAAATAATGTTAATATAATCCTTATGTTTTTAATAGAACATGCAACAGGAATAAATTCCATGGATCATATTAAATAAATAGTTAATCCAGAATTTAAATCACATTTTGTCTTCCACCGATGAAAGAAAATAATATAATTATGGAATGAAAATAAATGATGACAGAATTGTCGTTTTTGAGTGAAATATTCTATTGAATGTTACTTTTTTGTTATCTTAGATATGTACATTGTATATGTTAAACCTTCCTTCATAGAATATCATCTACTACAGCAGCTTCTCCTCGAAACAAAGCTGACCTGACTCTTTCTGTGCAGTCAGTGAACAGGGCCAGCTCCTCGGAGCAGTCCGCATCACAGCAGCAGTTTGTGTCGCACTGTCCGTTCTGAAGGTTGCACGGACACAGCTCAGAGACTGAGGGACAGAGGACACGAGTAAACAAGCACACTTTGTAAGGCATCACATACAGATGGCTGTGCATTCTCACCTTCGGTAACCGCGGCGGGAAGGACGCTAGACAGCGGCAGCGCGGCTGTAGCAGCTCGCGGGGACTCGGGGCTCGTGGCGGGGATGGAGCTCTCCGAGGACTCGGTCTGATCCGGGAGCGCCGTCACGGATTCTGGAGTCCAGGCCGGAGTCCAGACTCCCAAATCCGTGAAATCAAGCGATTCGTTTCGATCAGCAGACGTGTCGTTCGCGTCTCTGAGTGTGATATTAACGTTTCCCGTAGCGTTCGAGTCTTCAACGCAAAGCGCGCTATCTAAATATATCAAAACAATAAGACAACGCAACACCGCCATGCTTGGATACAGCGCGTTGTCATTGGTATCCAGGAAGTGACGTGCATTGTGGGATTGCGAGTGAAGGCTGCAGATCCTATTAAACTCCAAACAACAGATTATTTCTGTCAGCTGCAGTACGTAGACGCTTTCAACCATTTTTAGGTTTTAAAATGTATTTTCAAACATTTAAGTCGTTATTGTGGAAAATGTGTAAAATATAAATATTAATGAGCTTCTTGAATAAATTGTACTTTGTATTAAATTCGTATATAGATAGATAATATCTATCGCTAATAATGATAGATAGATAGCTAATAGAAATAAGAAGATATATACAAAAAATACACAAAAATAAAGAAGTCTTTTAAATTAATGCAATAAGAAGATATATATCTGAGATATGCTGAAATACCATGAGAGAGAGAGAGAGAGAGAGAGAGAGAGAGAGTGAGAGAGTAAAAATACAATAACAATAAACTAATAGTATAATTTAACAAATTCATAGGTAAAACTGTCTGGTTACAAACGCACACAAAAGCTATAGTGCCTTTTCAGCTTAACAATTGTGTAAAACCTTACAATAAACTTTAAAATCATTTTAAAGTGAGGGAAATGTGGTTTGTACTTTGGAGTAAGACCATTTTATGTTTTCAGTGTGAACATGTCCCATTAAAATGAACTCTGAAGCAACGCTGTAAAGCAAAGTTTCAGTTGAAATGCTCCACAGCAACACAGAATAGTTTAGTACTGCATGCAATGGAAAAATACACGACAATGGTTTCCTTGTCACGAGAGTAATCGATATTTCAGTTTAAAGTGCTCCAGCACGTGTTCTTCCACTACGCTCTGACGTCACCGCAGCCGGCCACGTGACCCCAGGGCCCGTATGCGCTTGTCTCCGGAACACTGCGCTGGAGTGAGTGAGTACACTAGACCGGAGGATGGAGTGCACCGGAGAAACTTTATCCAAGACATAAAACAGCCGTAACTTCATCCAAGACACAAAACAGCCGTATAGCTCACGCGACCGGCGTTCACTGAAGAAGAAAGGGCGTTTGTGTCACTTTTAAAGCGGCTCGCTTCGGCCGGTGTGCTTCCTGTGCGGCGCGCGGAGCCGAATGTCGGTGCTCAGATCCTAGAGACACGGGACACGCGCTTACCGTACACCGCGGGGGATGTTATCGGTACTCTCCTATGGCAGGATCGTGGCCAGGGCTGTCCTGGGCGGACTCTCGCAGACGGACGGCAGAGATTACAGCCTGGTCACGGCCAGCTGCGGCTTCGGGAAGGACTTTCGGAAGGGGATCCTGAAGAAGGGCATGTGCTACGGCGACGACGCCTGCTTCATTGCCCGGCACAAGTCCGCGGATGTCCTCGGTGAGCGCCACCAAAATTCAATGTGTTATAAATCAGTTGTTTTATGAATATGCACGGTGACCAGCTTGTTAGTAGGGACTTTTAACTGTGAAAGTGACCTTCACGGGTTAATGTGAGCAGCACTCGGCTCGCTCGTGATGGAGGGGTGAGAGGCACTCACCTGAAATAACCTAACGCTACCTGCATTTTTAGGATTTTCCTGACCCCGCATGTAGATTTAACACGCGTTCCTTAAATACGTAGCAGCCGGGCAACCGATTATAAATATTATATCATATTATGCATATAAAATCTACATTTATAGCAGAAGAGCTTGGGTAACACAAGTTGACCTTTCACCCAGAAAGATGCCAGACTGAACCCCAGAAGCGCGACTAGCGGCGGAAACTAGAATGATTTCCCCGTTAAACCTTCCCATCGTGGAAACACGGATATAAATGACAAGTTATTAAAGTCAGGCGTGCTTAACATTAATAGATTTCTCCCATCGCGTGTGCTTTGGTTCTATAAATGTAATTTGCACTGCGAATATTAATGTTTTAAGTAATTCGACCTGTTTAAAGAATGTTATGAGCTGTATGCACGAAACATGTCTGGATTATCTGGACTGTATTATGTAGGAGTATCAAGGGCTCGCTTGTAAGTGTTGCAGGAGCTCTTTGTAAAGGTCAGAATGGTTGAGCATGGAGGCGGCCATGTTGTTTAATCACAGCGACACACACAGGCGGCTTCATTGTCCACTCGTTGACCCGCAGAAATGTTCTCCAGCCTTTCTACAACCTGATATAAAAACCTTAAATAATACTGTATAGTCGTCACTGAGAAAACTAACAAAAACCCAAGAAAACTAAGAGTTCCCTGCTACATGCACGTGCAGCACTGAATGTTCGCAGGCTTTTGTTACAGACCCAGCAGCACGTGAGTAGCAGACCAGCTGTTCTGCATAACTTACCTCAAAATACCAGTTACTAACTACTATAAAACCGTTACAAACGACTTGTACCTTTTGTATTTTTGTCTGATCTTCAAATACTTTTTTTGCTTCAGATCAAAGTTATTTTTTTTTTGCCTCATCTCCCATTACTTAATTTCTTTTTAAATGTTTTTATCTCCGTCCTCCGAGTCTAGTGAACTCCTCTTTTTACTATCACGAGTCTTTAAAGGTCAGTAGATGATCTTCACTTTCCACTCCAATTAGCATAATGAGCTGGTCTTAAAAACAGGAAGAGACAGCTCAAGGGTTTATTTGGTGCCCTTGTTAGTGGAGTGGTCTGTTTTTCTCAGTTCTTCGTGTTGAAGTTTCAGGAGGGTGTGAACCTTTGTAATCATATTCTAATTTGGATGCGAGGTGTTCACTGAAACACTTTTCCAGGAGATCTCAGAGATGTGCTCGGTCACTGACGGACACAGACTTTAATCCAGCAGTCATGACTAGCCAGTCAGACACACGATGTTCCATTTAACAGCCAAAAACTATAAGACTAAATAACTGCTTGCTTAGAGGTTTCAGGTTTATTATTCATAGTGGCCTTTGTTGTGCCAACAGGAAATAATGTGTTAATTTCAATCATGTTCAGATAGGGGTTGATGGTACCTCCAGAGTCTTTATATATGGTAACATGTTATATCTCAAAGTATATAATCATGAATCGATAAAGTTAGGGCTGCTTAATTAATCAAAATAAACCCATAATCACTATACAGCTCATCAGTATGATTATCAAATTGTGAAGGCTGCAATTTAAATAAATATATGCGCTGCATGTTTCAGAGTGAAGTGTGACGCTGTGTTCTTACACCCGAGCAGCTCATCATCCACCAGTTTTTCATCAAAACAAATAAAATACATTTTTTGAATGTTTGACATTTGCAATTAAGCAAAATAAGCTGTAAATATTAGTATTGTGATTGTACAGTTATGTAGAAATGTTTTCTTAAATGCAGTAGTTACGATAGTAATATTTCTTTTTTTTTTTTATTTAGTCATTTTTTACTTTTTTAGTAATAATTATTATTTTATAGCCATATTGATATGAAATCACAACATTTTAACCAAATTATACAGCTCTACAAAAAAGCACAGCAAACCTGTATTTCTTTAATTGCATTTTAAAGTATCAGAAAAATCTCAGATTTTTTTGCCCAAATCGTGCAGTGCATGTTTATAATATGTTGAGGTATTAAGTATATTAAAAATAGCAGTGATACCCATTTTAATTCAGTTCATTAAATACAATGGGTTAAAGAATTAAGAACATGGAAAAACATTTTTTTTTAAAAATCTAATTTAAATGCATCATGTTCTTTCAATTCACAATTGTTTAATTTAGTCTTGCAAATGACTATGCCATTTTCAAGAAAAGTTTCAACTGAAAGACTGTAAAAATATTAAAATACAATATTGTATTTTCCTTCACCTTGTTACTTGTGAGTGTGCACTTCCTAATAATTTTTTATATTTGTATATTATTATACATTAGTTTTTTTTTAAATACAGATATCACATAAAAATGTAATTGTTTTAGGTAGTCACGTAACATGACCACTTTATTAAAAGCCAACACATCTGTCATTTGACACACATCTGCTCTCTGGGTGACTGTTTGTCACAAGGAAGTTGCTCCTTGATACATAAAGTGGACTCGTTGTATGGCAGCGCTGGAATCTGCCTTCACGTGTGTGCGGGTGTAAACAGATGGAGAGCAGTTGTCTTTAGCTCTTTTGCTATGGTAAATATGGTCGTCTCAGGTTAATGTTTATGAAACTAAATCATGGACTCACTTATCAGACCTCACGATGTGGCCTGTATGTTGGTCATCTATGTGGAATTATAATAAACGTTTCTTCCTGTGAAGTGTTTCGATACGGTCTCCTCCAAGTCATATTGTCCCATTCTGAAGTATTTTCTCCTACTCTAACACCACCGTGTTTGCAGCCTTGTGATGAACAGTTGGTCTTATTTGCAAAGCTCCATTGAAATGTTAATGGTAGCTTGATTTGTGCTTGAAATCATGTTTAACTCCGATAAGTCGCCGCTCATTCCTTTTGAGCCTGGATCTCCCGTTGAGCCCATGCAATCTCTGAATTCTTGATGTGTGTGTGTGTGTGTTTACAATGATTAGTCAGAGCAAGATGTCACAGTATTGGTGTTAGGAAGGGACTTACTTAAATTAGAGATGCTACTAACAACATTCTCCAGCATTGTGACAGTAGCTTGCTTGTTTTCAAAATAATGAAACTTTACCAGTAATAAGGAAAGTAGTAGTGTATCGTGTCAAAACACAGCGTCATAGTATTCAGTGCTGTATTATATTGCAGCCTTAAGCTGCTTTCAAAATGGAATAATTCTGTATTTTAAAATCAAGTTTCAACATATAATACATCTAAAATATAAAAATATGAAATCTACAGCAAGTTTGCATTCTTTTAATTAAGCCAAGACATCGTGCCAATCTTTTATTCTTCACATCTCCAATAATAATCAATCATGTAGTAATATATAAAGCACAGCTCACACAGAGATCACCGAACCCATTCCGAAATATTCACTCAAAATTCCGACTTGTGTGAATTCCTTGAAATTACTAGATTTGGCTGTCGAAAATTAGCCAAGCAAGGTGATTCAGTCATTCAAAACAGCGGTTTACAGATTTGAGTCCTTGTGTTGTGTTTTTTCGCTACTTTGATTTTATTTATAATCACCATTATACATAATTTTTCTTGTATTAAGTGCAGTTTTTCAAAGATAACTTTAATGCTGTCACTAATGTTGAAACAAACATACATTTGTTTACAATAAAGAACAACGAAAGCATTTCAAAATCTAGTTTAAAAGTGTCAAGTTCTTAGAAATAGACTCATTCATGTTCGTTTCATATGATTTTGCTGAATGTTTATACCATTTTCTATTGTGTAGCCAACAACTAATAAAAAATGGTAGCAATTTTAAATTCAGCTCCCTTTGTGACAAATTGTTAATCGTTGAATTTAAAGGTAGGGTAGGTGATTTCATAGCAAGCTAGCTTTGAAAGCATAAGATCCCACCCTCCCTGCAAATCATTCTCCAAAGCCACGCCTCCTCAAAACACATGAGCGTGCACAAGCTGAGCAGAGCCTAACCAGCGACACGATGAGGTTTGAATGTGACGCGTCAGATTACCTCAAGTCTCGTTCACCGCTGAGAAAACATTACGATACAAAGCGCATAATATTACAATAATAACGCCTTCCTTTCTTGTTTGGTTTGTAATGAATGTTCTGACTTTCAGCCAGCATAACAAAAAATGTGTTTGAACCAAATCACTTACAATGCCTTTAATTTACAGTGTTTTTTGAGGACGTAATTAAATGTCTTCAGTTCGCACCATTTTTTACATGGGAAACAGGGAGTGCTTGAGTTGTCTGGTTAGATTTAGTAAAGAATAACCAGTAGTTACTAGCTACCTGGAGTTCAAGGGGTTCACAAGATATCCATCTAACATCCTCTTTGTTGAACGAAGGCGTCAGACGTGCTTTAGCAGACGGCTGTTTTGCATTACCATCACAATGCGCAGTCAGTCAGGAGGTCAGGAAGGAGGTTTGTGGCAGCTGCCATCTGTATCTGCGGTGTCAGAAACCGCCATCTCTTCCTTCCTTTTCATCTGATTGTCAGAAGTTAGGTGTTAGAGCTATTAGGGTTGAGGAAGTTAACACACATCCAACTGGTTTTACTCTTAATGATGACAGTATCTTTCCCATTCTGTTTTCCTCTCAGGTGTTGCGGATGGAGTCGGGGGGTGGAGGGATTACGGCGTGGACCCCTCGCAGTTCTCTGCCACCCTGATGAGGACGTGTGAACGGCTCGTGAAGGAGGGCCGCTTCACTCCCAGCAGCCCCGTGGGCATCCTGACCTCTGGCTATTATGAACTCCTGCAGAACAAAGTACCGCTGCTGGGTAAGATCTTATCCACACACACACCAAGCATACGGTGAGTCACACACTCGCTGCTGCTTTTAAAGGATAAAGAAATTAAAGAGCTGCAGGATGACTCACAGTCCTTGCGTCGTGATGTACAGTACTGATTCTTGTCCAAGTTTTTTCCAAATGTATTGTCAAGAATTCATGCTTGACTATTATGAGCAGCAAAATGGCAAGTTTTGATGTCATATATCTCATACAGTGTTATTTTAGTATTGTTTGTATTCTGTTGTAGAATTGATTCATTTTTTACTTTTCTTTTACATTTTTGAGTAACTTTTTTTTTTCCCATTTAGATATTTTTTCAGTAATTTTTATTTAGCTTGTTATTTTAGTAATTATTGTACTTCAACTTAGACATTTTATTAGAGTTAGTTTCTTTTATATATGTTTGTTTGTTTACATTTTTCCTCAATTTTTTAATTTTTAATTTTAGCTTTATTTCAGTTAACTAATTGTTAATTTCAGTTAAAGATAACTTACTAGTGACCGGTTTTGAATGCTGTACATAGGCAACAATTAAACTCCAAATTAGCATGTCGCTAAGGTAAATAATAAATTAATAGGTAACACTTCAGAAGGATTTCATTTGTTCACATTTATGCATTAACTAACCAAACAACGAGGAATGTATTTTTACAGCATTTATTAACCTTTGTTAATGTTAGTTAATAAAAATGTTCATGTTAGTTCACACTGCGTTAACTAATGTTAACACATGCAACTTCTGATCTTAAAAATGTATTAGCAAATGTTAACATTAGTAAAAATTAATAAATGCTGTATTGTTAGTTGTTAGTTCATGTTAACTAATGTAGTTAAATGAAACGTTATTGTAAGATGTTAACAATTAATTAATAATTAATATATTTTTATCAGTATTTTTCAGTGGAGAATGGAGTTTATTTATAGATGCAATTTCTGTTGATTTGTCATCAGACATCAGTCTATTAAGCATATTTAGTAGGATTATCTTTTGTTTTTCATATTTTCGAAAAATTTAAATATCTTAAAGTATTGTGACAGTTTGTTCACTGATTATCATTGTATTTTAATCTATGCTAAACAGAGTTTAGCCTAACAAAAGGAAACAATTTTTACTGAGCATTTCTTCATAATCAGCAGATATGTTATTGTTTACTAAGGTTACTTCAAATTTACAAATGGTCCAGGTGCCTTTTTTAACCTCGCAAAGACTGAGAGAGTAAAGTTAGATGCTCAAACAAGGCATTGGTTTACCAAGCACGCAGCCGGTCTTCTTTTTGCTGAAACCTGACATCACGGGCTTTCAGAAATGTCACTCTATGTTCTTCGTCTTGCTGAGTTGTTTGCCGCTTTAAAAAGTGACCTGCTTTTATTTTGGGAAGGCATGTGTAGTGATCAAGACAAGGTCGCATGAACTACAAGGCTTTGGACAGGGACTTTTAAATGTAATTTATTCCTGTGAAGCTGAATTTTCAGTATAATTACTCTTCAGAAATCATTTGAATATGATGATTTGGTATTTTCATAATTGATTTGCTGATTTATTATTATAAATGTTGAAAACAGGTGTGCTGCTTAATGTTTTGTGGAAATTGTGATAGTTTTGTTAGTTCAAAAGTGTAATTTTTAAAATAGAAATATTTTGTAACATTATTAATGTCTTTACTGTCACTTTTTATTTATTTAATGCACCTCGAAGAATAAAAGTATTAATTTACTAAATAAAAATATCTTACGGACCCCAAACATTTGAATGAAAGTATATAATAATAGTAATATTTTTTAACATTTCAAACTGATTAAATTATTGGATATATATGAACAAAATTAAGAATAAACAATGGTATGTTTATATATCAACATTAACCTAGATTGACAAAATCGCTGTAAAAGTATGTTGGCATTAATGTTAACAAACGGAAAATATTACTGATTGTGTTCAACGAAAAGTATGTTACTTTTACGTGACTTTTTGTAAGTAGCTATGTTTCCATCACCTTGTTTTTATGCATATTTCAAAGTATCGCTTCAGAAATTAGTGATGGGAATGCCAAATTTCAGGTTTTAACACTCGCTTGAGGTGGTTTTTGACTTGTGCGAATAATGGGAGATTGAAACGCATTTGCTGAAAAAATTCCCCTATGCACATCAAAAAAAGTCATGTGACTTTGTGCTATGGGATGGCAAAACCTGACTAACAATTGGACCGCTCTTGTTCCACAGCATCTGAAATGTTGATATGGTCACTCTGAAATGCCCGAGCAAAGTCTATCAAAGTATGCGTTCCTGCATTTTGTTTCGTCTGCTCACTCTGAGGTGCAAGTGATTATATGTGAAAATTATTATATTCAGTGGCTTCTTCTATTTTTCTTAGTGATATTTAGTGGCAGTTTATCAGGAAGTGACGATTTTGTTGACTCAAACGGTGCTTATCCGCAAATGTTTTATGCGATTTTCGAATTTTACGATTAAATAAAATTCGCAGCTTTGGATGGAAATCCAGCTACTGTCAGTTATGCTTGCTAACACGTGGTGGTGGTATTTTTTACAATGGACATTGTCCCCCTGACATACTTTACATGCAACAATTTCTCCCTGCATACACGTCATGCCTACTTGCTGTGTAGACAGCTTCTTATATAATAGGAGCCACAATGCATCACGGCACCCGCTTGCTGTGAGGACATGCTGTCATGCACAGTATGTAGGTTACATGACTATGTTATGGGGACAAAGGCTCAACTGTTTTTGTGAGTGAATAAAAAATAAAGTGTAAATTGTTTCATGTGCATATAAAAAGTTCTGCATTATATCTTCAATTAAAAAAAATCTACATGTATATTATTTGTTTAATTTTATTTATTTTTGTCTCTGTCTTTTCTAGGGAGTAGCACAGCCTGCATAGTCGTTCTGGATCGTCGCAGTCACAGGATACACACCTGTAATCTGGGAGACTCGGGCTTCTTGGTGGTTCGGGGTGGAGAGGTGGTTCATCGGTCAGATGAGCAGCAGCACTACTTCAACACACCCTTCCAGCTGTCTATAGCTCCGCCGGGGGCCGAGGGCGTGGTGCTGAGTGACAGGTGGGTCGGTGACACTCGCTGATAGAGGATACACTCACTGCAGTATCACAGATGGTTGTGTTTCACAGATCAGTGTCACAGACGTCTGCACATGGGGCCTTGTAGCTTTTACATCAATTAATAGTGTAAGATGCACTTGTAGGAGGCGACATGTTGATCTGGTGCTTGTGCAGACTATGTGAGTTTGATTTATTACGTTCCCCCCTTACTTCCATCATTCTCTGTCATCTGTTCATTTATAAAAAAAACATTAAATATGCAATTAATACATATATCGACTTAAATACTCCTCGGCTGTAGCAAGTATTTTAACTTTAAAAAGTTTTTGTAGTAAGTTTTTATTGTATTAAAAAAAGCATTAATATTTAATATAGCGTCTAATAGAATTTTTTTTAGTATTTTTAAAACCTATTTAAAGTGGATGTTAATACTTAATCATGGTTACACCATTACACCATACTTTTCTTAAATCGTATGATTTTTCAAAAAACATTTCTGAATTTCTAAGAACATTAAACTTGCATTATTTTTCTTTTTTCTTTATCGTGGACACTTGTATCAAAAGGTTTTCCACTCATTAGATTGAGCAGTATTAGCAGGTATTAGCTGAGATTCTCCTGAACCCTGTAGAAATGAGAACAGCCAAAGAGTTCTGCCTAAAGCACTGTGTTTGAGTGTTGGCCCAATTCTTTAATGTCAAGGCCATGTGATTCTAGTTCCTCACTGCCACGGTCTTGCCAGGGGCACACATCCAAACACGCACACGCAAATACCCACAACCTCCAATCAAAGAGAGAGGGTGGTGAAGCAAACCCACTCCTCTCAGCCAATCAGCATTGTGCTGAACACTTGTTTAATTTTTTTTTTCCTGAGTCCCAGTAGAGGACATGATTATTTTAAGCTCTACATGTCCTGCTAAATTTATGTGGGACCTTTAGTTTATGTTGTCCAGAGTCTGTTATAGCAGACCTCCACTGAAAACTCTCATCTAACTTTCTCATGTGCAGCAGGAAATCTGACCTGAGCTTGACCTGAGTGTTGGGTTCTAAGTGTGCCTCACTGGCACTAAAATATACATTTACAAGTAAAATTACATGCATTTGTCTATTTACTTTGGAGCCTCTCAGGTGCTTTGAATTCTGTGGCAGTGTTTTAGTAAAAAAAATGCAACGGCTTAAATGAATGACTATTAGTCCACTAGAAAAATCTTTAGTCCAGGGTAGCCCTAAAACAAATATGATAGACTGCCATAGAGAGCTGGAAAACACCCAAAGCCATCTAATATAATAGCAGCAAGTTTTGAACCGATAAGCAAATTTCCTCTTTTTTTCTTTCTTAAATGTGACCCATAATCAGAGCACCAATACTTACCCAGTGCACTAAAACAGATTAAACTAAAACTCAAGGGATTTGGAGCTTGAAGAGGCCTGTCTGGTTTCCCAGAAAACAACCTGACTGATTGGATTTGGTCCAGAGGTCATGTTGGGTCTGGACAAGTTCTCTTAATCCCAAGCGTCCATTACCCTCTGTTTAGGTCAGGCTGATCTCTGGCCTGTTACCCTTTTGCGCTACTGCTTGAGTTTCAGCCCTGATCAAGTATCTCAGTCTAATTTATTGGATTAGATCATTGTTTTCCCATTAGCATTTCTACAAAATGATTGGATTTTTGCCTGTAGACATTAATCTGAGAACTGCAGGTCCTTTATGCTTAACATTTTATTTTTTATTTATCTGTGTAATTTATTTTTCAAGACAGTGTTCATAACTTTGCATCAATCATGGGTATGTGGGTGGCATAGTGATTAAAATACACTGGTATTGTAGAGCGTTGGCATATGCTCTACGGAAGTGTAATTCTATATGTTTTTGTTGATCTCTTTCAGTCCTGAGGCAGCAGATAGCTCTTCCTTTGATGTCCAATTAGGGGACATCATTTTGACCGCTACTGACGGCCTCTTTGACAACATGCCAGACTACATGATCCTGCAAGAACTCAAGAAACTCAAGGTACAGACAGTACTTGCATTAAATGTGAGGGTGCTTGTGCGACAGTCAACTGATTTGGTTTTCGGCTTATAGCAATATTATAGAGATTAGTGTGGCTGATATATCACCTATAGAACAATGTTATGATCGCAAATAAGATGCAATTGGACCTGAAGGGACCAGTGTCCAGAATTACACCATCCTGCATCATATTTGCTGAATGAAATCAGCATTCAGCAACAATACTTGTTTCTTACTAATTAAGGGATGCTGATTCCAAAAATAGTGCCTGTTTTGCTCAAGCACGTCACATTTTCTCACAATGGTTTTTGACAATTCTTTGTAAGGTGAAGAAATCTTGTATTATCCCTTCATCACCAAAATACTGCAACAAAGACTTGATTATCTGTCTTCCTCTGGGTTACATCTCTGTTCAATTCTCAGCCAATTTTTGCATATATACATTATTTTATGCCTTATACTTCATTAATTTTTTCCACACCTTTGCAGATTCTAAGTTAAATGATGCATTTGGAGTACTTTTTGTCATTAAAACCAGCTTTTGGTAACTCATCATTATCAAATTTGGTAATATTAGTTTTTTTTTTCCAAGATGCAGGGCTGTATTATCGGTTGATACCGATAAACTTAGAATCAAAATGGCTGATATATCAGTCTAACACTATACTTGGTTATTAGTAGGATTTCCACCTTTTTCAGGTTATCTTCAGGTCATCTTCTTATACCGATAATGTCAAAATAGCCATATAATGGCCGATATATCAGTATAATATCGGTGGGTACTTTCCATGTTTTTATTTTATTTATCTCTAATTTTTATTTTACCTTAGAACACCAACTATGATAGTATCCAGCAGACTGCCCGCAGCATTGCTGAACAGGCCCACGAGTTGGCCTACGACCCCAACTACATGTCCCCTTTCGCCCAGTTTGCCTGTGACAATGGGTTGAATGTAAGAGGTGAGTCTTCAAAAAGAGGTTCTTGACTTCCATTACCTTTCTCATCCCAAAACCTCTTTGAATATCCATAATCAGCGATACTGACCCTGTAATTGGTCTGTTTTCATTTCAGGGGGGAAGCCTGATGACATCACAGTGCTTCTGTCCATCGTGGCAGAATACACAGACTGAGCGCGCTCAGTGAAGCTTGCTCTTCTCTTACACCTGTGTCTTCCACGCCTCCCTTATTGCACTGCTCCCCATCTCACTTCTCCCAGCACCCCTTTCCATTCTTCCACTTCTCGAGTAGATCTCCAGTCAACGCAGGGAGGAGGTTAACATGAACTCGCTGGTGTGGGTGGTGATGCAAGCGGTACAAACAGTCCACAGTTGATGACCTCATTTGTGTCCAAAAGGATTTTGGGAATCTTCGTGTTGAATTTGAGTCATTGCTATTTTTCCAAGGGGCAAAGAGAGCCTTGCATTACCCACAAAAAGTGGGTTCTAATGGGAGAAGCTGTCGTATTAAGTTGTGTGGCTTGTGCAAATGAAAAGCTGTTGTTAAATGGTTGGTTGTCTATGTCTTGAGAGAGAAGTTAAGCATCTCTAAAGCCTCTATGTGCTGGAGTGCCTCTGTGTTTTTTGTGTGTATGTGTATAACTTGTCCCGTTTGGTTAAGCTGTAATGGAATGGTAGGTAAAAGTTCGCAATGAGGCTTGGCTAGATTTAAACCTGTTGGGAATAGCAAGTGCTTTAGGATGTGCTGGTTAGTTCTGTTCAGCCAGCATATCTCGCTCTAGTTAGACAACCTTCATCTACACCATCACTTTGTGAGGTCTTGGATGATGGATTGCAAGTTCAAAGGCTTGAAAGGAGATGGGTTAAATGTACAGTTTGTGTTTGATTATGAAAGATGCACAGACATCGTAGACCTTAGTCAGTGTAGTGCCATAATTAAATTTGAACAGAAATGAAACTGAGGCTGTGAGGGTTAGAAGTACAGTGCGTTCAATGGATTGTACTGTTTAACATAAAACCGATTGTTCAGCTGACAAAACGTCTTTCTGAATAACGTTACGTAGACAAAAACTCAAAACTTTTGAAAGTTGGGAACTTTATACAGTTCGTAAAGACTGTAAGTATATCCCTGGCATCCTTATTTTCAATATGGCATCAAACCTGACTAAGGTCTGTACCAGAGAATGTCACAATCCGCTGATAGACACATACACCCGGTCACGGGGATGGTGGATGTTGACTGTGAATGCGTGTTGGATGTATATTTACATGACTTCACCTCTCGACCCTTGAGTGTGAAAGTCTGCACGCACAAATGGCTAGCATCTGGCAAAGCTTTTCATGAATTGAAAGGTCAGGTATATAAATAAATGTTTTATTTTTATAAATATTTAGCTTTTAGTGGACAAGATTCAACAGAATGCAGAAGTCAGGGAACGCTGGTCTTTACGGATCGACCATAAGGCCTTTCGGCGTTTTCTGTGCTCCCAAGCGAGGCTTGAGTTATTTTTTTAATTGATTGAAGGGTATCTAACTTTTTTTCTTTTTTTTCCTGTGTCGCTCTAGATTGGTTCTAGAGAACTTTCACATTCATGTGCTGCTTTAATTTTGTAAATTATAAATGTGTGAGTGACTACATTGTTTATATGAATGTTTTTACCTGTAAAATAAAAAAATTGGTGCGCTGATGGCGATTTTATTTCACGAAAGCTGAGTGTGATTGGCTTGCAGTCTTTGGATAAAATGGAACACTGATTCTATGAGAAGCATTAACTATACATTATTGTTATATTTTTGTCCAATTTATTGAGATTGGCAAAACAAAGCAATACAGATTTTTAAAATGTCTTTTTAGTTTTGTTTCTCCAGTATCTGTGAAATATTGTACATGCCCAGGATGGCAAACCAGAAGGTCAAAAATTATTGATATATGTATAGCCCATGAGTATTCTTTTAAGCTTTCATATTTGAAATCCTATATAACTAAACATGGAATTCAATGTTTTGTGAGGTTTGCCATCCTGATATGTCCCACAAAGGCATGGCTATTCATCTACAGACAGAGGGCTATAATCAAGTCCTCAGTTGTGCCTGCAACACAATTCGACCAGAACTGTGGTCTCTTATTATGTGTAACGTCTTGTGGGTTGTGGTCATGTTGAAATCAACATCTCAATCTACATTGTGTAATTGGTAAAGAAAACCAAAGCAGGGAAGTCATAAGACCAGCATGACCAAGATATTCTCATCCAATGTCTCACTGTCACCTAAAAGACCACGTTAAATGTTGAGAGTATCTGCCAGAATTAACATAGTGTCCCAAATCTGCTTTTCTTTCTAGATAAATGAAATGGAAATTAACTAAACAGCCAGTCAAATGTAATGGTTATTCAGTTGTGTACTTGTCAATTACAAAATGTGTGATCTAGGTCGAAAATGTTTTAGCTGTCTTCTTATTTTAGTCAAAGGTGATGTGTGTGATATCAGCGCCTCTAGAGGCAGCAAACAGAATTGCCATGTTTTTTTAACAACTCAACCAATGGCATTAGTTTAAGGTGGAGCTAACAGTTTGCTAGAGTAATGACCTTTTTTGGTTTGGTCAGACCATATGGTGTTTTGATATGGTGTTTTTCACCCCTCAACATATGGTGGTTTGAAATCCAATCACACCCAAACATATGGTGGTTTGAAATCCAATTATAGTCATTTTTCCATTTATTAAAAAAAAATGATCTATACAACATATGGTGGTTTGAAATCCAATTATAGTCATTTTTCCATTTGTTGGAATATATCTTAGTGTAACAAAATACAAAAAACAAGTGTTATGTCATATAAATTGCATATTGGTCAGTCTGTGTCCGAATATAGCTTACTAATTTTTGATCACTTTTTCCCCAAGAGGCAAATGTTCAAATTGGTCTTCTCTTTATAGACAGCTATTCTTTATTACTCTTAAAAAAGGTATTTTGGTATTGCAACCTATGTACTGTAACAATGGATATTGACTGTTTGATTTTTTACTTGTTAAATGAAGAAATCAGTCCCAGAGATACAGTTTGAAAAACAAACCAATTAGTGTGCAACTGAAGAAAACGTTATTTTTGCAATTCTGTTTTGTGTCTCTGACGATGCGTAAATGTCACGTTTCGCCATTAGTGAGTGTCATTGCATGAGATGGTGTTGTTACTGAACCTTCTTGTGTCTGGATTTTGGCCACTTTGTTTGCCACACACAACACACATTTTTCCGAATTATGGCTTGCTTTTATCAATTCTTTTCCTACATCATCCTTTCAAAACAGTTACGTTGCCTCCCTGAGTTGGGCTGATAGTGAGTGAGAGGCAGGAGTGGCTCCCATCATAGAAATCAACATGCCATTTGCGCCTTAAAATCTCATACTGTCCCATCCAGAGGCCTTTGTGTGGCAAAGCTTGTGTGTCTCGTCTGAGTGTCGCTTACCGCAGTGTTCTCAGTTCTGGGTGTATCATCTGTACTTCTCTCATTTGATGGTTTCTATGGTGCTTCTGCAGTCAAGATGAGTCTGCCAGTCTCTGAAGCAGACTATGTGTGAATGAGAACTACACTTTTTGTGTACAGTGTAACAATGCAAGAAAAGTTCCTGTAAATATGTTTTCCAAGTTGTAAAATATTTAAATAAAAATATAGTATTTATACTAAAATATGAACACTTAGTAATAAAGTCACACTCCACCAAAAAAATAAAACACCCCAAAAAAAAAATTACCCCCATTCAATAACAAACCACCAAAATGGTCCCAAACCATCAAAAAGCTCTGTTCGTCTTCGGAACACAATTTAAGATATTTTGGAAGAAAACCGGGAGGCCTGTGACTGTCCCATAGACTGCCAAGTAAATAACAGTCTCAAGGTCCAGAAAACTATGAAAGTCATCATCAGAATACTCCATCTGCCATCAGTGATTCAACCGTAACGTTATGAAGCGACGACAATACTTTTTATAAATAAAAATTATTTTATCAATAATTCGTCTCCTCTGTGTCTCTCCACATCACCGTAGAGCCATTTTGGAGAATATCTGCTGGACGCAAGCAGCTTATGCTCTTCTGTGTCAGCCGCGCCGCATGGATGCGCTGTTTTCGTTCAAATCAAAGCGTAAATACACGTAGAAAATTTATCTTTTTGTCACTGCTGACACAGAACAGCTTATGCAGTTTGCTTATGATTTGATTATTCTCCATCGCACATACATCTGCACTTTGTTGATTATGATGAGAGATTTCACAAGAGAGCAGAAGCAGTCAGTGAGCGCATACACTGAACAAACTTCTGGCATTTCATTGATTATTAATCTGAATGCCTCTAACTGGCCTATTTTACACTATTTTTCTTATTATTGTATTGTATAAAGCACTGTATAATTAAAGGTGACTTGACATATCTGCCACAGTAGGAAAATTAGTTTGGCAATCAGTAATGTAATTAAATTTAAGATTTTTATGTTGGTATACTTGTATTAGGTTTCCCAGATCTGGCCCAGACTTTGTTAGTAACCCCAAACCTCAAAACACTGAAACGCTGGCAACATTTGGACTTAAATCAACTGCAGAAAAACAAATCTCTTTACTCAATATTATAAAACAACTTTATATCGAAAAAAAATGTCACTCTCAATAAAGTTCTGAAAATGACTCGGATGAGTGCTGCAACTTACCAGTTAATAAATAAAAGGAACTGGAAAACATGTATTATAACCTCAGAAAAACAACAAAGTCACGCACATATGTCACAAGATCATTTGCTTCACATCTTATGCCCTGCAAATTGTATACTGCTATATAATCTCAACTTATCCATAAAAAGCAGAACTGAAGAGCAGAGCAGTGCAGCCTAAACAAACTACTACATTAATACAGGGTTATAATGTTAGACAGTGAGAGATCAGAGATACCTGAAGCTATTTATAACAATGTAGATCCTGTAAGACGTCTTGATCTGAAGATCACAGAGAAACAGCAGCCACTTCAACACACAGGTACTAACATTATTTATCTGATACATTACAACAGTCAGACAAAACTATTTCAGTATATTTTAAGAATAAAACTAAGTTCTTGACAGTATTGGGGGTGAAGCATTACAAGTAACGCAACTTTTTTTTAACTTGTTAAGTTAACGCATTACTTTTTAATTTACAAGTCATATCGGAGTTACCGTATTACGGAGCCCGGGAAGTGACCTGTAGGAGGAAAAAAAAAAAATCGGTCCCCTCAGTTTATAAACCGTACTCACAAATTCTTAAACTGTTCCTTCGGTTTAACAAATCGTGCCCACGGATTAATAAACCGTACTCACAAATTCATAATCCGTGCGCACGCTTTGGCGATCCACTCCCTCGGGTTTGTAAACTGTACTCACAGATTCATGCAGCAAGCTCCAGGTAGCCTGTTAACGAATCATATTTTATATTGTTTTATTGGATATTATTATGTGGAATAGGCCTACAGCAAAGTGTCTTAAAGGATTCTCTATCAATTGTAACGGGTCCGAGGTGGAATACAACGATTTAATAACAAATCTTGTTTAATTTGTGATCATTTTAGCACTTGATTATTATTGTATAATAAACTTGTCATTGTGACTGACTTTGGAGTCATTTGTTCCTCTTTTAGTAATAGTTATTATTATTATTATTTAAATTTATAAGCTAAATAAATGAGTGCACTTAAGAAAGTAAAATGTTTTTCATAAAATAATTCATGAATGCTTTATTTTTAAATAACCTTTTACAGTTTTGGAAATGTGTTTGCGTACTATTCATTCTTAACATGAAGACTTATTTTTGTGATTTTATTATACTAAGCTTTTTGCCCCAGAGTTAGATGCAAGCTTCACTGTTAATGTTATTATTAAATAACTAGGCCTGTTATAACATTGCATGCAGTTAGAGAGCAAAGGAATGACAACATAACCGGTACATTATTTGTTATGTATTGCTTTTTACCTTCTTCTCTCGAAACACTTTTTTTTTTCTTTTTTTTTTTATAGATAATTCAGGAAATGTTCTATTCTTCTTTTTACGGTTTATTTTAGGCTATAAAACACAGGTGGCGGTGTTTTATCCGATTGGTGATTAATGTAAAATAAACGCTAAAAAGAATACTCATAGGCTTCTATGAAAAATAGTGTTTAATAAACACAATACAATGCATCCCACACCTTAACAGGAGGCGTGGTTGAATCTGCCGGTGGGGCGGGGCCACAAATCCATGAGTTTACAAACCCGAGGGAACAGATTGCGAAAGCGTGCGCACCGTTTTTTAATTGGTGGGTACGGATTCAAAAACCGAAGGTACGGTTTACAAAATCTGAGCACAAGGATTGGAAATTCATGGGTAATAGTTACAGTTTATTCATCTGTGGGCACGATTTGTTAAACCGAGGGAACAGTTTAAGAATTTGTGAGTATGGTTTTATAAACTGAGACGGATTGCAAAAACTCGGGCTCCGTACTACGTCGACATGTCACTCGTATAGTTTTGAATGGGGAAAAATGCAATGCTAAATATGGCTGCTCAATCGCAGGAAGCCCCGCCTTCTGAATGAAGGAGCCAATCGCTAATCAGTAAAGTCAGGGCATCACTGCAGCTGCCGTTATTTTTATAAAGTCTATGCGTTAGAAGCACCCCAGCTGCTATAGAAACAGTCAGCGTTCTGAGACGCTCAGGACTGCGCATGCGCACTACATGATCAAGCCTAAATAATAAGCTTTTTATAATGCTGTTTGAGCAAAATAAACAACATTTATGACACCGATTTCTTTGGTGATTTCAAAGCCTAGTGAACAGTTTTGTACAATTTAACATTCCCCAATAAAATAAATATGACCCACACAAAGATATAATATTTTCACTTTCATTCCCGAGAGGCGTTTCAATCGTTAATAAACATTTAATTTTGTGTCTGTCATCCACAGGAAGTGTCTCGGTGATGAACAGAAAGCACAGAGCAGCTGAAGTGTGTTTGTGTCTGCTGTGTGTTCTTCTGCTGACTGCTGTAATAGTGCTGTGTGTGTGTTTCACCTCCGAGAGAAAGCAGTTTCTAACTCAGATCAGTAACCTGACTGAAGAAAGAGAGAAGATAATGGAATACAACAATAACTTTACTAATGAAAGAGTGCAGATAATGAATGACCAGAGCCGACTGCAAAGATGGCTTTATGCACAAGGTAATTTTCTTTTTAATTACCCTCAAGTATTAAAAAAATACTTAATAACCAGTTGTATTAACAGATCAGCAAGGGGAACCCTTCAAATGGATTTACTACAACTCAAGTTTTTATTATATTTCATCTGAGAATAAGAGCTGGAGTGACAGCAGCAAAGATTGTCAAAAGAGAGGAGCAGATCTGGTGATCATAAAAAAAGACAGTGAAAAAGTAAGCAACAATAAAATTTTGGGTGTTTGTTCATATAATATACAGTGCCGCTTGAAAGTTTGTGAACCCTTTAGAAGTTTCTACTGTATATTTCTGCATAAATAAGGCCCAAAACATAATTTTAATAACCCAAGACATAATGTCCTGAAAGTAGACAAAGAGAATCCATTCAAAAAAGGAGATAAAAAATATATACTTTGTCATTTATTTACTGAGAAAAAATGATCCCGGTGTTAAATATTTGTGAGTGGCAAAAGTATGTGAATCTTTGCTTTCAGTATCTGGTGTGACCCCATTTTGCAGCAATAACTGCATGTAAAGTATCTTGTAACTGCTGATCAGTCCTGCACAAATGTTTGTAGGAGTTTTAGCCCATCCCTCAGAACCACTGCAACTCTGTGATGATGCTGGGTTTCCTGCTATGAAATGCTTGCTTCAGGTCCTTCCACAAAGGTTCGTAATTTGACTCAGTCATTCCAAAACATTAACTTTGTTCTTCTTTAAGCATTCTTTGGTAGAACGTCTTGTGTGCTTGGGGTTGTTGTCTTGCTGCATGACCCACTTTCACTTGAGGTTCAGTTATTGGACACATGTCCAGACATTTTCCTTCAGAATTTGCTGGTATAATTCAGAATTCATTGTTCCATCAATAATGGCAAGCCGTCCTGGACCAGATGCAGCAAAACCGGCCCAAACCATGCTACTACCACCACCACCATGTTTCACAGATGAGATGAGGTTGTTATGCTGGAATGCAGTGTTTTCTTTCTCCAAACGTAACGCAGCTCATTTAAACCAAAATGTTCTATTTCGGTCTCATCCATCCACAAAACATTTCTCCAGTATTCCTCTGGCTTGTCCACATGATCTTTAGCAAACTGCAGATGGGTAGCAATGTTCTTTTTGGAGAGCTGTGGCTTTCTCCTTGCGACTCTGCCATGCACATCATGGTTGTTCAATGTTCTCCTGATGATGGACTCTTGAACATTAACATTAGCCAATGTGAGAAAGGCTTTTAGTTGCCTATAAGTTAGTCTGCAGTCCTTTGAAACCTAGTGGTCTTTTACATGTCTTGCTTTTAGAGTGATCTTTGTTGGTGGAGCACTCCTGGGGAGGGTAACAGTGGTCTTGAATTTCCTCCATTTGTACACAATCTGTCGGACCGTGGATTGGTGGAGTCCAAACTCTTTAGAGATGGCTTTGAAACCTTTTAGCCTAATGAACAACAACAACACTTTTTCTGAGGTCCTCAGAGATCTCCTTTGTTCATGCCAAGATACACTTCCACAAACATGACCAAACTTTGATAGATCCCTGTTCTTTAAATATAACAGGGCACACACTGACACCTGATAGTAATTTTAATGATTGAAAACAACTCTGAAAAACAGATGGACTCCAATTTCACCTTCAAATTAACAGCTAATCCTAGAGATTCACATACTTTTGTAGCTCACAGCTATGTAATATGGGATCATTTTCCAGGATAAATAAATGACAAAGTATATATCTTCATCTCATTTTTTTGATTGGGTTCTCTTTGTCAAGTTTCAGGACTTGTGTGAAATTTTGATTATGTTTTGTGTCATATTTATGCAGAAATATAGAAAATTCTAAAGGGTTCACAAACTTTCAAAGCGGCACTATATATATGTATATATATATATATATACAGTGTGTATATATATATATATGCGTGTGTGTATATATGTATATATATATATATATATATATATATATATATATATATATATATATTTGCTATATAAATATACATATGCATATACTGAACATATTCTGTATAATATGTAAGCCTGTTTCCACCACTGAATAAAAAATTAAAAAGGGCAAATGTGACTTTTTATCTAACAATTCTGACTTTTTTTCACGATTGTGAGTTTACATCTCACAATTCTGACTTTTTTCCTCAGAATTATGAGATATAAACTTGCAATTGTGAGAAAAAGTCAGAATTGCTAGATGCAAACCACAAATTCTGACTTTATAACTCACAATTGTGTTTATATCTTAGAATTCTCAGGAAAAAAAAAAACAGTCAGAATTGTGAGATGTAAATTTAAAGTTTCGAGAAAAAAAGTTGCAATTACCTTTTTATTATTATAATTTTTTATTCAGTGTTGGAAACGGACCTACATAGTATAGACATGAAGCATCATATGCCTTTATTTTGTTATTTCAGGAGTTTCTGCAGAAGGTTGTTATTAAGAACAATTTATTTTGGGTTGAGCTGATGAAAAGGTAAATCTTCAGCAAATTCTCATTTTTCAGTGAAATATTCTTTAACTGATCATTAGCCTGAAATCTACAATTAGTATCATACATATCATAAACCGAGTAAATTATTTAAAATATAAATACTGGTGTAAAAATCAATGTTTTAGCCCTTGGAATGACTACTGTGTTCTAATGGGAGCATCAAAGACTCTGCGTTCTGGTTGTGGTGCTACACACCGATGGATCTGTGAGAGAACTTTGGATAATTATTAAATCACTCATTATGAAACAAATGTGTAAATACAGTAAACTAAATGCATAAAGGATTTTAAGCTGCACTTATGCTTAGTATTTGTTAGTCATTATGAAAATTGTGCTTAAGTAACTTCTCTTTTCATGTTTTACCATCAATTTTAATTTAGCAATTTGGTGTCCTTACCAACATAGTTACTATTGAAAAATGTAAAATATTTCATTTATTTTGATTTTATAAATTGTAAATAAATTTACTGTGAGCACCTTGTGCCAAGTTTCTGAGGCTTCTACAGTTTTTGTCTATTTTTTTTTTTTTTCACACACACAGAGGTGTCATGCCCATTCAAAGTGAGGGGCACGTGCCCCCTAAGATTTTTGAGCCACTGGGATTTTGAATGCAGCTTCCAAAAGACAAAAAAGAAAAAAAAAATTGCTGATTAATATTTTCTATATTTAATACAATCACACCGGCTTGACTATAACGTTCAGTGCGTCATATCATCAGCTGCTAAATTCAAATTTAAAACCTTTTAACACATTAATAGGTGAGTTCTGGGACGTTTTTTTTGTTTTGTTAATTTTTACTCATTCATTGTGTTGATGATTTTGACACAGTAAATGTGTCAGAAAGGTTATCACAAAGATGTGTAAACGTATAATTTAACACATTATGTGTTGTCCTTCACTACAAAATGAATTGAAAAATCATTGGTTGTTTAGCTTATTGTCAAAATATTTATTATGATGAAATCAAGAATTACATTCATAGAACTGCAGAATATATATACAATTTTAAGCAGTCAAAAGGGAAATGTCCAACACAGGCCAAAACAGTTCTTTTCATCTCATTAGATAACATGACACATTACCCCACCTTCGTAATCATTTCACTTTCCAAACTTTGCTGGATTGATGTACACTGGTGGCCGAAAGTATTTTGAAAGAAGTCTCTTTGATGCTCAAAAAACATTTCTTATTATCATTGTCTGTACTCCTCCATCGTTTTCACAGCACAGGAGTAAAAGTCATTATCAAAGTAGCCTTTTAAAAGCCAACACAATGTTTTTGTCCACCTTTGGGAATAAATGAACTTCTCCGAAGACTGGATCCTGCTCAGAACATGACTGACAACATCAGAATGTTCCCTGGTCTGTATGCGTGTCCACAAACACAAATGCACTCAGTCCTTCAGTGGAGATCCCGGGTTCCAACACTATGTTAAAACGGAAAAAAGAGAAAATTCCAAATTAGTGTCAATTTATTTTTTAACCTACATTTTTAAACCTTTTTTCTCTAACATAATAATACATAATTGTAAGTAACAGTTTGTCAATAACATATACAAACATTTCAGCTGAACTGTAAACTAAATTATGCCAGATTTAATTTTAATACTTATCCTAAATTCTGTCCAAAGATGCTGAGATCCATAGAGAGAAAGACTCCAATTGGGGATTTAGCCTTCAGTTTGTAGCTATTTGAGACCAAAACATACAAAGACACATGGGAGAAACCACTATGTGATGATCTTTCTCCATCTTACAGAAGTTAACCCACCTGTGAGCTGATATTAGGTACCTTCCTGGTCATGTGGGACTGCAATGACAGAGAGTCTTCTGCCTAATGAAAGATCAAAATAATGCTAAAATATAAACTAAAGAATGCTTGATTTGGTAATGAATTAATGATTTAGTGTGAGTTTTATTGCAGTGCTTACCTGAATGGTGAACACAGAAGTGGGCGGAGCAAACGTTATCTTACTAAGCATAGCGCCACGTAGTGTTTTGGATCATTTCAAAGTTTTGATCTATGTTGATGTCAAGTCAGCATTTTTTTAATAACGATTTAATCAGATAGTATATAGATTAGGTAGATGATCAAAAACAAGGAGAGATTTATAAGGCTTTTCATAAACCAAAGCTACTAATACAAACAATGTGTTGTCATATTCTTATTCCAGGAGTAACTGAATGATATTCTATTATTTTAAAATGTTCCACAACAACTGGCTGGCTCCATTGACTGCTGGATCTTCATGTTGATGGTGAGGAAAAGGAAGAGAAATTAATGTGTGTGTGTGTGTGTGTGTGTAATGATCAAATATGATCAAAGACTATAATAAGGGACTTTGATATGATGCAGGGCAACAACTCCATAAATGCAGTTATGCCCTGAAATTTAAGATATTGGGGCAAAAAATGCTCCTGTATGAGTTATTTTCTATCTCATATTTATATAAGCGATATCAAACGAGCAGCAAGAGCAATCACATGAGTGCTGTTTGTCCCAAATGTGATTTTACACAAGAGTTCAGTAAATAAGAAGTCAATATTATGTTATATTTTACAATATAACACAATTATATATACAATTATACAAACCCGATTCCAAAAAAGTTGGGACACTGTACAAATTGTGAATAAAAAAGAGAATGCAATGATGTGGAAGTTTCAAATTTCAATATTTTATTCAGAATACAACATAGATGACACATCAAAAGTTTAAACTGAGAAAATGTATCATTTTAAGGAAAAAATAAGTTGATTTAAAATTTCATGGCATCAAAAAAGTTGGGACAAGGCCATGTTTACCACTGTGTGGCATCCTCTCTTCTTTTTATAACAGTCTGCAAATGTCTGGGGACTGAGGAGACAAGTTGCTCAAGTTTAGGAATATGAATGTTGTCCCATTCTTGTCTAATACAGGCTTCTAGTTGCTCAACTGTCTTAGGTCTTATTTGTCGCATCTTCCTCTTTATGATGCACCAAATGTTTTCTATGGGTGAAAGATCTGGACTGCAGGCTGGCTATCTCAGTACCCGGATCCTTCTTCTACGCAGCCATGATGTTGTAATTGATGCAGTATGTGGTCTGGCATTGTCATGTTGGAAAATGCAAGGTCTTCCCTGAAAGAGACGACATCTGGATGGGAGCATATGTTGTTCTAGAACTTGGATATACCTTTCAGCATTGATGGTGCCTTTCCAGATGTGTAAGCTGCCCATGCCACACGCACTCATACAACCCCACACCATCAGAGATGCAGGCTTCTGAACTGAGCGCTGATAACAACTTGGGTTGTCCTTGTCCTCTTTAGTCCGGATGACATGGCGTCCCAGTTTTCCAAAAAGAACTTCAAATTTTGATTCGTCTGACCACAGAACAGTTTTCCACTTTGCCACAGTCCATTTTAAATGAGCCTTGGCCCAGAGAAAAACACCTGCGCTTCTGGATCATGTTTAGATATGGCTTCTTTTTTGACCTATAGAGTTTTAGCCGACAACGGTGAATGGCACGGTGGATTGTGTTCACTGACAATGTTTTCTAGAAGTATTCCTGAGCCCATGTTGTGATTTCCATTACAGTAGCATTCCTGTATGTCATGCAGTGTCGTCTAAGGGCCCGAAGATCATGGGCATCCAGTATGGTTTTCCGCCCTTGACCCTTACGCACAGAGATTGTTCCAGATTCTCTGAATCTTTGGATGAAATTATGCACTGTAAACGATGATAACTTCAAACTCTTTGCAATTTTTCTCTGAGAAACTCCTTTCTGATATTGGTGATCCTCTGCCCATCTTGATTTCTGAGAGACACTGCCACTCTGAGAGGCTCTTTTTATACCCAATCATGTTGCCAATTGACCTAATAAGTAGCAAATTGGTCCTCCAGCTGTTCCTTATATGTACATTTAACTTTTCCGGCCTCTTATTGCTACCTCTCCCAACTTTTTTGGAATGTGTAGCTCTCATGAAATCCAAAATGAGCCAATATTTGGCATGACATTTCAAAATTTGATATGTTATCTATATTCTATTGTGAATAAAATATAAGTTTATTAGATTTGCAAATTATTCCATTCCTTTTTTACTCACAATTTGTACAGTGTCCCAACTTTTTTGGAATCGGGTTTGTATTATTGGGTATTATATATTATATATGACAGTGTGTAATTATATTATTGTGTTATACACAATTTTACACAGTATTGTCTGTTTTTGATCTGTTTTGCCAACAAAAATATTATCTATAAAGCCACAGCAGAATTGTTGTGAATCTCAGAGCAACACAGCCTTGTTTAGTTTTTTGAATGAATCCGCGTTTTGAAAAAAATCAGCTGTTTTAACAAATCAAATTAATGAATGACTCACAAAGACTTTTAACACCACCTGCCAAAATTTAAACTTTCATATATTAAAAAAAAACTCACAAAGACATTTACCTCCACCTGCTGGCAGTTTTAGTTTCTTATTTAGAGTATTATTTCATTTAAAGAAACGGGGAAAAACAACTTTAAAGGGATTGTTAACCCATAACATATAATTATGTCATCATTTACTCAAACCTGAATGACTAACTTTCTTTTGTGAAACACAAAAGAAGGTATTTTGAAGACTGTTGGTAACAAAGCTCTTCTGGTTACCAACGACTTCCATTACATGAATGAAAATACTGAGATGTTTCTCAAATTATCTTCTTTTATGTTGAATAGGACTTTGTAGTCTAAACATGTAATACATTTTATGTTGAATCAAATAAATTATTTCTTTCTTTTTGGAGTATTTTCACAGCCAAATGTAGTTTGTGATTAATTAGATCAAATAGATTATATAACTTCGTTTCCAATAGAATGGATAAACTAAAGTGCTTTCCTTGACCTCTGTATTAAATAGTTTTTTCAGTATTCTCTGTACATGGTCCTTGAGATGCCCTTTGATTTCACAGCTGTAAGCTGTTGTTTAAAAAGATAGTTGAGACCTAATTCAATTTGATGATATATTAATATTTGCTTTTCCTTATTTGCCAGTTTGATTTTCCTCTAATACTAAAATGGTGGTGCCTCATTCTCTTGGAAAATTTTGCTCTTGAAAGGTATCCTTTTCTCGCTAACTTTTTATTCTGTCCAGCAGACTACAAATTACCATAATTTTTTTCACAGGAAACATCTCCTCACTGTGTGCAAGTGCTGGGAGAGCAGGAGACTGAAATCTGCAGCAGGGTATGTTTTTATATCTCAAATAGGGGTACAGAAACAGTCAAAACTTGATAATGCCTGCTACATCCTGACTAAAGCTCACGACTTTTTAGTATTATGTGTTACTGAATGCACAGTATTATTGAAGGTATTTCCAACACCTCATTACATTTGTTTGTACACCTTACATTCAGGAGCCAATGATAAAAAAGATCTCCACACTGCAGTTGGATGGCTGCAGAAAAAACTCTGTGTCTTCAGAGGTTTGGTGAAAGAACTGAGGTTCCTCCAACTGAAAGAGGAAGACCAGAAGCTCTTCTTCAGCTTTCGCAGGCCGAAATGGCTAATGACCAGCAACTGGCCAAATAACATGTTCTTTTTCAATTCTATTATAAGGATAATATGGACATATTTCTTGATGAGTGCATGGACAAAAGGGGCCTCAAAATAAATTGCATGTTTCTCGAGTTTTGATTTTTTTTTTTTTTTTATCAGTTTTGATAATTATTGTTAAATGTGTGCCTGCTTTGCTTTAACATTTGTTTGTTTTATTTTCTTTAGTTATTTTCTGTAGCTACAAAACCTACACATAAAGTGTTAAGCACATTGGTTTACACATACTGTGTTAAATGCTGTGAATACACAAGTTGTGTTGATTTTTAAACTACACATAAATATGTGTAAAAAAAGTTATAAAATACAATACATTTGTGAACAAAAAAAAAATTCAGTTACACAAAGTGTGTAATTTTTTAACACATCTTTTCTAAGAGTGTAAGAATACAATGCAGTTGTGAACATTGACAACATTCATTGTTCTGAAAAAAAAAAAAAAAAAAAAAAAAAAAAAAAATATATATATATATATATATATATATATAGATATATATATATATATATATATATATTTTTATTTGTCTATATATATAATATATGGTTCCATAAAGAACCTTTAACATCGGCAGAACCTTTCTGTTTCACAAAAGGATTTTTTTTTGTGGCAAAAGAAGGTTCTTCAGATTATAAAAAGGTAAGAAAGAGATTGTTCTTTAAATAACCTCTGACTGAA
Organism: Cyprinus carpio; assembly: GCF_018340385.1. Lineage (NCBI taxonomy): Eukaryota > Metazoa > Chordata > Actinopteri > Cypriniformes > Cyprinidae > Cyprinus > Cyprinus carpio. The sequence goes on along the minus strand of NC_056606.1, from coordinate 7,243,554 downwards.
TGGTTCTTTGTGGAACCAAAAATGGTTCTTCTATGGCATCGCTGTGAAGAACCTTTTGAAGCACCTTTATTTTAAAGGGTGTAGGGGCTCTGATCCATGCTAAAGCGCGATTGACCCCCAAAGTCCAGTTCATTTCACAAGTGTGACTGCTCTGTACCGTGTCCAGTGCGGTTTGTTTAACCATGCACTGGGCCGCTTGAAGAGGTGGCTCTGGTGTGGTACACATGTAGTGTGACCGCTAACTGTGCCGGAGCATGGAAAAGTTAATTTATTATTTTTTTGTATGCACTATTTGTATGTGCTATGCATTATGACAGCAAAAACTTTATTACTGCTTGGACACTTTCCAATTAATTTAATTTTGAGTACATTTAGATTTATAATCGGTCTGGTTCTCATCTTATTGATGAACAGGTATTGTAGTTTGTGAGTAAAGCTGCAAATTCCACCATTAACCTCAGCTGCCTCTGTAATAAACCTCTGATATCTGTTACCGAAAGGACAATCGCACTTGGGCTTTACTACAAGGCAACTGTGCCTAGTGTGAGTATGCCCCTTTTTGAACTTTATATCTTTATTATTAGCATTATCGTTATCTTTGTCTTGGGATACACACAAAACAGAAAGCTGCTTATTACTCATTTATTTTTTATTGCTCTGATGTGTCAATAGCTCCTGCCCACTAAAAGCGCCACAGATATATTTGCATACCACAATGATATAGAAATGAAAAAGTTCAATTGATTTACACTTTATATCATCGCTGACATATATATTGTCATATCGCCATAGCAAGCAGTAATGAAGAAACATTACTAACAATACTGACTAGTGCTAATGTTCCCCTTGCTAGTGCTCTTTTTTCCCTTCATGCTATTGCTAACTAAATGCAAATCTGAATGGCGTTCCATTTGAACCTTTATCAAAAAGTACAACTGACCATGGCATCCTCACCTTATCTCATGCTGCCTTCACAGGCTCCCCCAGTTTATTTTTATTTATTTATTTATTTATTGTAAATATGACTTTTGGAAATTGGACATGAATGCCTTTGTCATATTTTCTACTTTCTACTATCATTTTTATACCCAAGTTTCTGAGTTGTGCAGACCATAAACTTTAAATATGGAGAAGGGGAAACATTTGCTGCTGGGACAGGATCACCTTGTTTTGATGTTGAAGTCATGCACACAATAACCATTTCATGCATTTTGTTTTATACACAGCAGAACAGCATGTATTTGACTGAAAATCAAGAATCATCAACAAGCTATAAAGATCTGATGATTATATAGTTGTCAATGAATGGGATATTTTATTCAAAATTAAATATCTTAAATATCTATGCAGGATTTTGCAGGAAACCTGGCATCCTCCACGATTCCTATTCTTTTTCCAACAGCAAAGCACTTGACAACTTTTTTCAACTGGCTTACCCAATTTTTTACAGCTGAGCCAGGGGCAGGGGCTCAAATGTAAAATAGGGGCATTTAAAATAGGATTTGATTGAATGTAAAACACTTAATATATATATATATATATATATATTTTATATATATATACTTTAAACTACATTTTATGCAATGCTGATTTATTATCAGTGTTGTTTTTTTTTTCTCGTCATATATACTTAAGATAAAGAGAGGTGCAGAGAGTTCATCAGGGGCATCACATTTTATGCAATGCTGATTTATTATCAGTGTTACGGAAACCTGTGATACTTTTTTTATATAGGATTATTTGATGAAGAAAAAGTTAAAAAAGAAAAGTTAACAGCATTTATTTAACATATAACTTTTGTAACAATACAAAATACCATTCAAAATCCTTATTTTTTTTTATAAATTCATATTTTTTTTATTCAGCAAGGAGTTGTTAAATTGAGAGAAACAGTGATAGCAAAGGTTGATATTGTTAGAAAACATCTCTATTTTGAATAAATGCTGTTCTTTTTAACTTTTAATTTATCAGTGAACCCCAAAAAAGTATCACAGGTTCCAATTTTTTTTTATAATAATACAATTAAAATAAAAATAATAATAATAATAATAAAAAAAATTAAGCAGCAAAAGTGTTTTCAACATTGACAATAAATTAGCATATGATTTCTGATGGATCATGCACTGGAGATTGGATTAATGATGCTGAAAATTCAGCTTTGCATCACAGAAATAAATGATATTTTTAAAGTATATTAAAATATAAAACATTATTTTAAATTGTAATAACGTTTCACAATATTACATTTTTTTCTTTATTATGGATCAAATAAATACAGGCCTAATGAGCATAAGACATTTTCATAATGCTGCATAATTATCAAAACTGATAATACAATAAAGTCCTTTGACGTCACCATTTCGCCAGCCCAGACGTCACATATTAGGCCTGTAGGTGGCACTTGGGCTTCATAAACTAAGATACGCCTGTACTGCGCATAATCAGCCACGCCTCCTTAAAGCTCGCGGCTGCCACTTTAGCACGAGCCAGTCAGTCAGTCACAAACAAACGCTCGTAAACACAGATTATATCAAATAAGATTAAAACGATGGCGTCAGAAACATGACACAAATGCTGACTTTACAACACAGCGAGTCCGAGTTTTATTCGTGAATACGGAGAGCTGTCAAGCTGCGCTTTTCACGTCGGGTTAGCGTGCTAGCTTATAACTCTTCAAACTGTGGTTTGTTTGACAGAATCTGTCAGAAGACAAACAGTAAGTCGAGTTTCATTCACTTTGATCCGTAATAAATTACCAGTCAAGCGCTAACGTTATTTTTTTTTTCCAGATAGAGTGGTATTATTAACGTTACTTGGCTAAGCTAATTTAATGCATTCATTTATATTATGTCTTTATATAAATGTGTCTTCTGTCAAACTGTCGTTTGTAAATGTAACGTTAGCTAGTAAACATCCACAATGGCCTATCAGGGTCATCTAAACCTGAGTTTTACTTCACGTTAATGTCGTTTCCATCAGATATGGCGCATCGTTAGTATGCCTGGAGGCTGCGAGGCTCAAATCTCAGTGTGTTGATAGTTTGAGGCGGTCGGCAGGAGGAAATCCCCCATCTGTGTGTCAAACCACACACTTTATTCTTGCTTGGGCCACAAGCAAGTGAGTTTATCGCGTTTGGGGCTCATGTTCAGCATGTCTAAGCTTCAGTCGGGTAACGGAGTGCAGTGGAAGGACAGCAGGAGTCAGCGGGGCACGGTGGAGAGTCTGGCCGAGCACGAGAGCTCTTCCCTGGGCTCGGACCCTGAGCTCAACGGCGTCACCAACACGGAGATCCAGACCGACAAATACGGATTCATAGGAGGAGCTCAACAAAGCGCAGGAGAAAAGTAAGTGGCAGTTACATTCATGGAGGTAAAATAATGACACCAAACCACTTAAACTGTTTATACTATAGAAACAGGTGATATGGAGTAGATATGAATGTATTAGTAACTCTTTCATTCATAACATTAACAGATATTATTGCATTATATAATACTCATCATGAACAACAGTTATAAATGTGAAACTTTTGCAAACACATTCAAAAGCCCTTGAGCTAGTGATTAAGCATTATATAATGACATACTCATGAAAGTTACTGTGAAGCATACTGTTTTATGCTATGCTTTATTGGAGTTTGTCACATTTTCACACCGTCATGAGTGTTTTCATGGAGTGGACTCTGAATTGTTTTTGAGGACAGTGTCCTGCGGGACTTCGTTCTTGTCCATGTGAGCACAGATGAGTTGACAGGTCTATAACACCACTGAAGTCCCCAGTGTTTGTTCTTGCTGAGTATTTCTAATCTGACTAGCTTTGAGAAGTGCTTGGTCAGCTCTCATTCCTCCATCCACGTAAGACCGAACAGATGTTGTTATATAATATTATTAGCTCTGTCTGTTTGGCATCATTTGCTCTCCTTTTCCTGCCATTTGTTGAAATGCAGTTAAATCAAATTTTAGTAACTCAGAAAAAAATAAGGCCTGAATAAATTAAAAAAAAAAAAGCTAAAGTATACTTCATTATTTCTCCCTACAATTTTTTAACATAATATAATAATAACCTACAATTTTTAAAAAATATTTTAAAATATTTATCTTATTCTAACAAAACCTTCATTATGTTTTTGACAAGATTTCAGGACATGATTTCAATATAGAAAAAAACTGTAATATTGTGAAATAATATTATGAAATAAAGTAATTGTTTTCTAAATAAATATAAATAATACATTAAAGTAATTGTTTTTTATGTGAATATACAGTGCCCTCCATAAGTATTGGAACAAGACAAAATTGCTTTCCCTGCTGTGGAGTTAAGACATTTGCAAATATGATTAAAAGATGAATATGCGACAAAACTACAGAATGTCACATTTTATTATTAGGTCTTTTGACACATACGTGTTTTACCAAATTAAAAGGACAGCACTTTTAGAGTTCATCCCACTATTTGATGTGAGTATAAGTATTGGAACAGTTGAATTTAAGGCAAATGTAAAAGATTAAAAGTTAATATTTAGTTGCAGATCCCTTGCATGCAATCAGAGCAGTGAGTCTGCAACCCATAGACATCACCAGACTCTTAGTCTTATGCTTTAAAATGCTTTTCTCCAGCCTTTAATGCAGCCAATACAAACTGTTGCTTGTTTTGGGGAGTTTTTATCTTTAGTCTCCTCTACAGCTGGTGAAATAAATGTTCAACCGGATTTAAATCTGGAGATTGATATTGGCAATCTAAGATTTTACATTTCTTTGCCCTGATAAAGTCCTTGACTGAACTGGCAGGGTGTTTTGGGTCAATGTCCTGATCCAATATGAAGTGCTTTCTGAGTTTGGTGGCATCTTGAATATTGGTAGCCAAGATGGTTTTGTACCCTTCCAAATTCATTCTGCTACTGCCATCATACATCAAGTCATCATTAAAATGAAAAGGTCCTGTTCTAGAGACAGCCATGCATGCTCATGCCATGACACCACCTCCACCAGGCTTTACAGATGAGGTTGTGTGCTTAGGATCATTTGCAGTTCCCTTTTTTCTCCACACTTTTGCTTTCCAATCACTTAGATAAAGGTAAATCTTTGTCTCATCGGTCCATCAACTCAGTTCCAAAACTCTACTGGCTCACATTTGTGAAGAATCTTGCCTTTCTATTTTTGGTGCTTATCAGAGGTTTGCATCTTGCTGTGTAGCTTCTGTAATTCTGTGTCAAATTCTCTAGTTGAAAAGCATCAGCCCAGCTTTCGGAGGTTGTAGATTTTACAGACGTGTATTTTACCTTTTCACAGCTTTTTCGATGGTCGTCGTTGGTTGCTGATGGCCTGTAGTTTTAAACTCTTGATTTCTCTATGCCCTTTGTTTTTCCTATAGTTCTATTTTCCTCTTTTCTTTTAGCATGAAATTGCTTGCTTTTCTGTCAGAGTCGGCTTCCTCGTCTTCATCCTGGTTTGTGTGTGTCATCATCGAATGCAAGACTTAGAATGCAGAAGCAATGAATATAAATGTCGCCACATTCCCTGCTTTTAATATCTGGAGAATTAATGTAACAGGTCACAGCTGATCACTTAGAAAGACCTTAGAGGCAGCTGTTCCAATACTTATGCTCACATCAGATAGGGAGATGAAACTCTAAAAGTGCTGATCTTCTTAGCTGGTAAAAAAATCTTTGTGTTGAATCCCCAATAATAAAATTGACATTCTGTAGTTTTGTCTCATATTCATCTTTTAAGTTATTTAAATTTCTTGAACAGCAAACAGAACAATTTTGTTTTAATGTTCCAATACTTATGGAGGGCAACAAAATGTAATTGATTTCTGTTTCATTACTCATCTTCAGTGTCACATGATCCTTCATTTTTGTAAAAATACTTTTTTCAGGATTCTTTATAGAAATTTTCTGTTGCATTTTAATAAAGTTGAAAACAGTTGTGCTGCTTAACATTTTTGTAAAAATACTTTTTTCAGGATTCTTTATAGAAATTTTCTGTTGCATTTTAATTAAATAATTTATTAGAAATAGAAGAAATATCTTTTTACGTGATCAATTTCTTGTCACTTTTGAACAATGTAAAGCATCCTTGCTGAATAAAAGTATGAATTTATTTTGGCATGTAGTGTATTAGTCTTATGCCTGCATATATTGTACAAACTAATGTTCATGCCAAATTCTTATTTTTTCGCTAGATGATCCTGTAAATTGCCTGCATCCTCCTCTTCTGCAGCATTTACAAACACATGTCTGTTTTGTGTTGACTTACATGAGTGTCTCTAATGACTCTGGACAATGTGGTTCTGTTTGGCCAAGCAACCAGGCACTGATCAGATTAATCTGCTGTTGAATTAATCGCAGAAAGGAACATCTGTCCTCTATGGTTCACATGAAAAATATCTCTTATTCCCTGTACAACAGTGTGTTTCTTTCCAGTCTCTCATTGAGACTCATGCAGGAGTTCCCCCTCATGCTGTGAACTCCCTTTAGCACTCAGAATTGCTCATTGATTTGTTTTGGCAGAACCTCCCTGCAAGTGTTTTCAGTTTTGAAATGAAACCTCTCAGTGACTCATTCAGTTCATTCAACAAGCAACAGTGTGGCGGGCAGGCATCTAAATAGTTTTAATTGCTGATAAAATAAAAAACAAATCAAATCATCTTTCTAAGCCATGCAGTCTGTTTTAAACTCTGATGAATATTAGCAGGCCCACACAGAAACTCCAAAGCTTATGCACATCTGCTGATCCTTGTGTCTTCACTTATGTAATTTTTTGGCATGTAACACATCTTGTATAATACAATGAAATACTTGCAATTTACATATTACTTGGCAAAAAATATTTTATCAGAATACACATCTACTTAAGAAAGGCTCAGTTATGTTATTTTTTTTTAAATTATTTTTCATTAAAGTCATTTCAGTTCTATTCTTTCTGTTTTGTCTATTCATCCTGAAAAAATTCCTCAGCACAATTGTTTTCAGCGTTGATAATAATCAGAAATATTTCTTTAGCAGCAAATCAGCATATTAGAATGATTTCTGAAGGATCTTGGGACACTGAAGGCTGGAGTAATGATGCTGACATGAAAAACATGAAAAAAAAATCACTTTTTAAACACATTTAAGTGTAGTACTTTTAAAAATTCATTTTTCAGAAATCTGCTGATGCTCCATCTCAGCTATAAGAAATGGATTTCATTAGTTTTGGCTTTGTCTCTTGGAAAAATTCTGTGCATTTTTATTAGAAAATACCATTTTCTTCTCTCTTTTCCATCCGATATTGTATAAAAGAGGTCTTTGAGGATTCTGTGACTACTGTGAACCATCATGACAAAAAATATCATTCATACTTAATGACATTAAAGGCTGCTGGAGAAAGAGGGCTGTGCGCATGCTGCAAGGACAGTTTGTCTGCACAATTGACAATGACAATTCTCTATAGAGAGTTATTGACTTTCTTATGACATTTCACTGTTTGCTTTTGTTTCCCTCCATTTGTTTACTACTGCCATGGAGATGAAACCAAGCGCCAAGCCTCGGGGGAGCGTTTTAGTGCACCAGTTCATGTTTGGAACGCACATAACAGAGTTTTATCTGTGTTTGGATCTTCTGATGTGCTCTGAGAGGAGCTTTTTCTTTCAAACTGACTGGAATCTGTGGCCATAAATTGTTTTCGGATGGTTTTTCGCTCTGTATGTGACTCATCCAATCAGAATATTATAGTCTGGTCTGAACTATCTGTGTAATGTATTAACATTGACAGTTTCAGTTCTTATTTTGCCAATCAGAGTTTGTCTGTCTGGTTAGCCTTAGCTATGTGTTGGTGAGCACCAGGAAGGGAACAGTCAAGGAAAGAGAGCAAAGGGATTTTTTGGCAGTCATGTGCTTCCTGTTTTCCTCTTCTACTAACTGGTCTGAAGAACGTTTCTATAGGGTGAAAGGAAACACTTTTTGAGTACTTATGATACTTGTAGGGTCAAAGGGCCCTCAACCCTTTCTATGAGACAATTCCTCTTGTACTTCATGAGCCCATCCTCCAGTCTCCATTCAACTGTATCTGTGTTTTCAGCATAACATAATTTGCTCACCTTGTGTACACAGGAAAAGTAAACAGGCGAATGGCAGGCCTTGCTTCTGTTCCATAGATCTAAACCACCGCAATCATCTGTAATCTGATCGCTGACGATAATCCAATCTGGACTGCGTAATCTGTGTACACACTGCACGCGTGCGAGTATATTTGCTTTCCATTTCAAGACCGCGTGTCTGCGTGAGCCATCAGGGTTTACGCAGCCTGTCCTGTCACTGACCTTTTGCAAGGGGATTATTGGATCGCTTGGTATCTCAGGGATGGACTTTCATAACATGCTTTTCATCCATAATCATCAAACATTTCCTCCATCACAAGCAACAAGTGTCTGCAATACAGAAAAGGAAAAAGTGTTTCAAAATCTGTTCCACATTCTTAATAAATATAGTCTTTTTTATTTGTTAATTCCATATGATTTTGAAAAACTTCTATACCATTTTTAAGAAAAGTTTAAATTGAATGACTTCAGAAATGTGACCCCGCACCACAAAACCAGTCATAAGGGTTAATTTTTTTGAAATTTAGATATATACAACATCTGAATGCTAAATAAATCAGCTTTCCATTGATGTATGGTTTGTTAGGATAGGACAATATTTGGCCGGGATACAACTATTTGAAAATCTGGAATCTGAGGGTACAAAAAAAAAAAAAAAAAAAAAATCTAAATTTTGAGAAAATCGCCTTTAAAGTTGTCCAAATGAAGTTCTTAGCAATGCATATTACTAATAAAAAATTAAGTTTTAATATATTCACGTTAGGAAATTTACAAAATATCTTCATGGAACATGATCTTTACTTAATATCCTAATGATTTTGGCATAAAAGAAAAATTGATAGTTTTGACCCATACAATGTATTGTTTGCTTGTTACAAATATACCCATACTACTTATGACTGGTTTTGTGGTCCAGCGTCACAAATATCAGTTGGTGTAACCATTAAATAAAAAGTAATAACATATTTCCCTTAAACATTAAATCCATGTGTACACATTTTAAGTATTTTTAAAAACAATTTTTAAGGTAAAAGGTAGTTTTTATAAATATCTTGATTTATTAATTTATAAGCTTTTGGAGAGTTGCACCACATGATGTTTTGTAACTGAACCTTGCCATAAAAAGATCAAATTATCTTGATTAAAAGACAGAATGGCACAGTCATAATGGTCTGCATGGGTCCTCTCTATGATATAATTTTTTTGTGTGTGTGTTTTTTTTTTTTACATATTGCTCACCTTTGATGTGGCTGACAAAAGCATTTTTGTTTAGCCTATATATTAATAAGTAGTTAATGTTTTTCTAAGAAATAACAAAAAGTGCCAAAATACCCTTTATTTTTGAATAAAATAACAGACCCAAGAAAAATTCAGCATCATGCCACTGAGTTGTGTAATCTGTGTTCATTATATTCTTATCTTGTCCCATTTGATGAAGAAAGGGACTGTTCAAATATTCTTCAGTGTGTAATATGTTGTAACTTCTCTGACATGAGTCAGTCCACCTCCCACTGACCACTACAGTTATAAAGCACAGAAGCAGGACCAGAGCCAGTAGAAGTGCTGTTGCTAATGCTCTTTTTGAGATTGAGGTATTTAACAGGCTCCAACCCTATGGCAGGTGATGCATCTCTGTAATCTCTTTTATTTTATTTTTTTAATTTCATTTTTTTTCTCTCTAATCTGATATAAATGCACTCAATTAAATATTAAGGGTGTGTCTGTCAGCTGGATGTAATAAAAAGCCTTTCAGGCCCAGGCGCTGGAGTCACTTAATCAGACAGGACACAAGTTCAGAAAGATTCCCAGAAACACTGCTTACCCCAGTGATCTCCCCCACTGTCCAAAACGGTCATCCCACATTAACATCTCTTCTTATGGTTGTGCAACCAAGTAATAAATTTGAAGGCGCTGTTACTAAGTTGCTGAACATGACGGTAGTAGGCTAGTTGAAAACAGGTGATATTTGTTCTACAGTGGGAAGCAGCTTGTGTTTTGGATTTCCCTCTGAAGAACCTGCTGTGAACATATGATGACACCTACAGTACTCAGATTCAAGTGAGATCATTTGACACCCACGCTATTCTTTTCAAACAGTGCTGTACTGCTGGCGTGGACATATCAGGTCAAGAGCTTCTCCATGAATCGGGATGAGTTTCTAAACATATAGGTTTGAGTTTGTAAATCTATTATTTATATATAATTATATAAGGATTAGGGCTGCAACAACTAATCGATAAAATCATTGACAACGATTCTCATTATTGATTAGTTGGGTCTGCCCACAGTGCACGTCCAACTTCAGCCTGTCGCATCAAATTACAGCACTGAATAACGCATTTCTATGGACAAAAAATGCATCTAAAAATAGTGGAGAAAACAGAATGAGCTCCTGCAGGAAAAGTACATGATCCAGGCTGCCCAAAACATGAGAAATCCAAGCTGATGCATTAGTGTAATGGCTTGGCCTGTCAGTCGCTTTGACAGATACTTTCAGTTAACAGTCATATCCTTATCTGTAAATGTCACAAATTCATGCAAGCCTTTCCATTTTTGCATAAAGGCCCGTCCTGACAGTCATCATTAAGTTGAAATCTTTACTGAAAGAGCACCGGTGTGGCAGGCACACACGTTAAACAGATGGAACACACATTTTGGATGCAAAAGTTTGGATTTTCAGGCCCCCAAAATGGCTTTGTTGTGTAAATGAACAGCCAAAATGCATAAGTTTTCATTTTTAGTTGAAAATGGTGATGCGTAAACACCTTAATAAACCCCCATTTTTGTTAATATGGGGATGAGTTTATACATATATAAGGATGAGCTTCTAAATGTATAGGGATGAGAAGCTAAAGAAAATGACAAGTTTTGATCCAGATTCACTGATTCCCATATTGTTATATTTGAATCTGTTTCCAGGTATTTTCTGTACATCTTTGAGGTATGAATATTTGACTACTACACATAACACGGTAACAGGTTTCTCGTTTCAAATCAAGTGGGGCACGATGAAAGCAACCAAGCCCTCTGGTCAGCTCAGTGAGGTAGTGAGTTATTAAGTAACAGCCATGCTCTGTTGCTGGATTGTGTTCCAGAAAACACTTTCAGAGTATTTTTTTAAAAGTGCAGATGAGCCATTACTGCTAAGAGAACAGAATGTCATGAACATCTGTTCTGAACAAGAACTAGTTCTCGGTTCCCAACCTTATATTTGCTAACGTGTGATTTGTATGCGTGGGTGTGCTTGCATGCATATTATATCAGATAAATGATCTAATCTCTCTCTGTTCTCTCTCAATGCAGTGCTGATATTCCTCCAGACGTGCTCCGGCAGAGAGAAGCCAAATGGCTGGATATGCTCAACAGTTGGGACAAGTGGATGGCCAAAAAACACAAGAAGGTTGGTATCTGACAAACAGACCTGTGTTTATCCACAGGTTTTATTTTTGTTCTTGAATAGTTAAAATTCTTTAGCGAATGCTTTAATGTTCATAAAACGCTCAACAACATGATGTTATCTTAGGAATTTGACTGCACATCTCACATCGTGTGCTTCCAAAGTCACAAACTTTTTAATAGAATCAGATAAAGATATGACCAGACCCACACAAAATATCCACCAACAGAACTCAATATTAAATTATTTATGTTGACCTTTGGCCACCCATGTCATAAATGTTGTCTCTACAAGAATGTTAAATGTCCTTTTACCATTTGCTTTTATGATTCTAGTTTATGATTCTCTTGATTCTGAATTTCTCTCCAATGACAAACCTTGCAGACAAAGCACAGAGTTAGTCATTTCTCAAGTTAACAGCAGCTAGATGCCACATCAGCAGCTCATGCATAATTTCTGTAATTCTGCTCAACACGGCCTGTCATGATTATTTGCGATAGCCATAATTATTCCAGTCACATTTTACCATCCGATTAAGCAAAAATAGAAATGAAATACACTTTTATGCCTTATTTATTGAGAAGTAGTGAATTATGCAAGCACTCTAAATGATCTCTAGAGTCCTTTAGTGTTGGTGGCCGTTTGCGTCTCTCTCACAAAAAAGTATAAACTTGGTTGGTGAATGCAGGTGCTTAGTTTCATTTAATATTTACATTAAGACAAAAGGTCTTAGTTCATCCTAATATGCAAGTGTATGAGCTCAGTGTCTCTCTCTGTCACTCTGAAGTGAAGTTGCGCTGTCAGAAGGGCATCCCTCCATCACTCAGAGGTCGTGCGTGGCTTTATCTCTCTGGTGGGAAAGTGAAGAAAGAACAGAATCAGGGAAAATTTCAGGTTTGTCCATTTGAACCTTGAATAGCACCACTGCTCTGTACCAAAACAATTACGCCACCTTCTAAGACACTGCATTTTTAGTTAAATTTTAAGGCAGTCTGACATGTACACTTTTTCTAAAATTTAGTTTAAAAACCTAAAATTCAATAAAAATGTAATTGTATTGTGTTTATTCAAATTCCTCTTTTAAAGAACACTGCTCTTTTAGACTGTCTTTACATCAATGAAAAAAAATTGCATCATGGTTTCTTCCAAAACATGTAGCAGAATAGCTGTTTTCAACACTAATACTGATAAGAAATGGTTCAAATCAGCATATAAGAATGATTTCTGAAGGATCATGTGACGCTGAAGACTGGAGTAATGATGCTGAAAATTCAGCTTTATAGCAAAGGAATAAATAACATTTTACGATATATTGCAATACAAAACAGTTATTTTAATTTGTAATAATATTTCACAATATTATTGTTTTCATTTTAAAAGTCTTCTTTCATGAACCTTCAAAAAAACAAAACTTTTTTTTGCAGTGATTGAAATCCCATGATGCACTGTGCACAACCACATTGAAAGCATCTATTCAAGATGGTGGACAAAGAATAGAAATGTTTTTATCAATATACATTTAATTCAATATTTAACATTTACAAACTAAAAATCGACACTTACCCAGTATTGTGTGTGCGTTATGTATTTTTATGCCAACTCAGATCCTTTAATCATTTATCATTTTGTTTTAGGGTTTAAAAGGCTATAATATTCAGTACTGTTATTCATTTAACTGCACTGACACAATCTAATGAGAACAACATTTGAACTGAATTGCGCTGAATAATGACACCAACTTTGTAACATTGACATTGTTATTGATCTGAATAGAATCAGCACTGAACTGATATGAGCTGAATAATCACACTGTGGCCTTCTATAGAGCTGCTTTACAGCTGAAATTGAATTAAATGTTTTATTAGCTGCTTTGTAACAGTCTGTATTGTATAAAGTGCTATATAAATAAGCCTGACTTGTCTTTATGTGTCAGGAGTTGGACAGTCAGCCTGGAGATCCTAAATGGCTGGATGTGATAGAGAAAGACCTCCACAGACAGTTTCCATTCCATGAGATGTTCGTAGCTCGAGGAGGCCACGGGTAAGTCGGCCCTCTCTTCACCTGCAGGCCTCTCCATTTGAACCCCATTGCTTCTCTAACATAATTTAGTCATGTGCGTGTGCACTGTGCAGGCAGCAGGATTTGTTCCGGGTGCTGAAGGCCTACACGCTGCACAGACCAGAGGAGGGTTACTGTCAGGCTCAAGCTCCTATAGCCGCAGTGCTGCTCATGCACATGCCTGCTGAGGTCAGCCATTATTGTGCTCGTCTTTTGGCAGATGGTCCTTGTTGTAGTTTTGAATGCATCTCATAAATTATTTATTGATTTATTTGTTGATTTATTATCTATTACACCCTTTTATGTCTCAGAATAAAACACTAGAATTATTGGTAACACTTTATTTGAAGCCTTTATATATAATGCATTGTAAATATATTCATAATGCATGTTGTAATACAATGTTTTCATAAATAATTTCAACCAAAGTTAAAATGCATTACAATATTTGCAGATTATTTGTTGCATCTGAATTTGGTTGTTTTTCATGTGTTTTAATGTAATATATTTAGGGCTGTCAGATTAACGCGTTAACTTAATTAGTTATGAAAAAATAAGGTGATTAAAATATTTTAATGGCCCCGCCCCCAGACCTGTACATCATCTTACATTTCATACAGTTGACTGTTGACAAATATAATGCAGGGCCACAATTCCATAAATGCAGGTATGCCCCAAAATTCAGGATATTGGGGCAAAAATACTGCTGTTTTTCCTCATATTTTTAACCATAAGCTATATAGCACGAGTGCTGTTTTTACTCGAATACGAGTGTAAATGTGATTTTAATGGAATTTAATATTGTTATCATTTAAACACAATATTGTCTGTTTTTGTCTCAGTTTTGTAGACAAAATATTACCTATAAAGCCACAGTAGAATTGTTGTGCGTCTCCGAGCAACACAGCGGTGATTCGTTTCTGAATGAATCTGCATTTTGAACGAATCGTGTGAATCAGTGATTCAAAGGCCCATTCATAAAGAGAGCCATTTACTTCATTCCTAAATGATTCAGCCGCTTGAAAGAATCAAATGAATAGAAGACTGATTACCGCCACCTGCAAAATTTTTTAGTTTCTTTAGAGGGGATAGTCCACTCTGAATGACTAAAAAAAACTTTAAAGGGATAGTCCACCCAAAAAGTTTAAATTATGTAACCATTTACTCAAATCTGAATGACTTGCTTTCTTTTGTGGAACATAAAAGAAGGTATTTTAAAGACTGTATCAAAGCTGTTTTGGTTACCAATGACTTCCATCGCATGAATGAAAAAAAAAGTTAGTTAAATTATCTTCTTTTAAGTTTTTAGCTTAAACGTTTATGTGTAACAAATTTTGTTGAATTAAAATATTACTTTCTACAGTTACTATTTGTAATGTCTACTTAATACTTCCTCATTTAAAACAAAAATAGCTTTAAATAATCTTTTCGGGGTATTTTCAGTTTTAATCGACTGACAGCCCTGCTTTACTATAAATATTTATTAGTTTCAGTGGTGTTAATTATTTGAGTACAGAAGCAATTTAAACTCGTACCCTGTTCTGGTCTTTTGCTCTTTTATGGTCATGCTCTTGTAGGATGCATTCTGGGGTCTGGTCCAGATCTGTGAGAAGTACCTGCCTGGATACTACAGCGCGGGCCTGGTGAGTGGAGACAATACACAGTCCTCCTCCATTCAGTCAACCCTCAGATTCACACGAGAGCAATCAATCACCCTGATAAAACACACGATCGATCCCTGACCATCTGCTGATGCTCTCGTGTTGTTGTGGGATGTCTGAGGCATTTGTAATCACATTCACCTACACTGTTCTGCCGAGGGAAATGTGCTGATGTAGAGAGCTGTTGTTCAGAGGGCTCACAGTTCAAGGGTTGCTCCTCTTGTACATCACATCCTGTCTAACTCAGCAGAACTGATTAACCAGGCTCATCAGTTAAACTGTGCCTAAAGTGCCCTGTGTCTCAACAAGACTCATACAGCACAATAGTTACCTCATTTGGGATTTTATGGCTTCTGTTTGTTAGATGCAAAAAGCAGTTTGAGAGTCTAAATCTACTAAGAGGTAAAAAATGTATAAAATGACAATAAAAATGTTTTTCATGTATCATCTTTTATTGGAAAATGAAACAAGGCTTTATTGAACTTTGATAGTTGCCTCAGTCTTTTGAACAACTGAGAAGGTAGTGATTAAACTACATTTTATAAAAATCACATTTCCTGTTCAGTAATATATTAAATCAGCATATGAGAGTCAGACCGAAGTACAGGGACTCATCCCCAGATCACTCATTTAACAGTTCATCTATTGCCAAAATTATGACAAATCGATACAAATTATTTAAAAACTATTCAAATTGGGAACGTCAGAATCACAGTGTTTAGTTTGCATAGAAAATATCCGTCAAAACCGCACAGCTTCCTGTTTCTGTCAGGAACCCACACGTTGAACGCTATGGAAGCCCATTTCTGCCACTGAATAAAACATTTTAAAAGGTAATTTTGACTACATCTTAAAATTCGGACTTTTTGTCTCGTAATTGCAAGTTTACATCTCTCAGTTCTGACTTTTTTTTATAAAACAACATCACACAAATTAGCAGTTCTTAATAATTTCTAAAAATAAACAGATATAAACACGCATATGCAAGAAAAAGAGTCTGAATTGTGAGAATTTATCTTGCAATTCTGACTTTATTTCTCTTAATTGCGAGTTTATATCACGAAATTCTAAATCAGAATCAGATCAGAGTTGCGAGATGTAAATGTCAGAAAAAAGTCAGTATCGTGAGATAAAGTCACAGTTACCTTTTTTTTTTTTTATTGGGGGAAACTTGCTTCCATAGAACGCTGTTTACCATTCAAGTTTTTCAGCTGGATCGCATTTATTTTCTTTAGTTTGTGTGAAATATTTCCCTCAGTTCCCTGATCGTTCTGATTCAGTTTAAACGAGTGAAGAACAAATTTACACTTGACTGTGTGTCGTGTGTTATGTATGTTATTATCTCTGACAGACAGCCTGTTTAAAGCTACTCAGGCCATCGTTTTCTCCTTGGAAAGTGATGATGTAGTCAAAACATCCACTAGTTTGGGTTTTCAGGAAATGTGTGTACTTGCTGGACCTTTGCTTCTTTATTTTTTGACAGACATCGAAGTTGTGATATTCAAATGATATGGATTTGAAAATGGATTGTAAGGTAATTATTTCTTAACTTGCAAGTATTCAGTGAAGTGACTGATACCCATGAATCTCCACAGTGTACAGAATCAAACTAAACTAGTTGTTAACAGTTGACTCATTAACAACATTTTGATATTAGTCCATTTAGAATTTTTTTTTGTTTTGTTTTTACTGTGTAGTTAACGATGCACCATGTATTGGTACATGGCTTACTATTTTTTTGTTTATCAGTATCGGTTGCTATTGTCTGGATTGGCTAATGATTAATATTTAATTATGCACGCTTTTTTCTGTTTATGATTATAATTAATTCCCTATTTTTTTACTTTTGAATAACCTTTGTAGTTATCTAACGTTCACTTAAAATTCATCTTTAAAAACGCTACCTCATAAAATCTAATCTATAATGGTTGTAGCAAATATGAAAATATCAATTTTTCATATAGTAACTTATGATGTTGTGATGCCTAAATTCACTTGTAGCATTTAAAAAAATTAAAATGTAAAATAACAACAAAAATGGAATATATTGCAGCATATTTGATTTGTAATGTCCAGTCATGTGGAGATTTTATTGTGTGCAGGGTTACCGGTCGCTTTCATTAGGATGTGTATTAGGGTGCTAATTACGCTCTCAAAGAACCAGTGTAGTCTCAAGTATTACTAAACCCGCTGTTGTCCTAAACAGTAGTTTTTTTTATCTTTCTCTCATATATATATATAGTGCATAATACGCTGTTCCATTACCAGAAATCCAGTGCAATGCCAGCTTTATGTGAGGTCTTTTGTGTCTGACCTTCAGGAGCAGAGTGGGCAGCAGATAAGGAGTGAATTAGATTAAACCAACATCGGGGTTTCCTTTTACCGCTTCGGTTTTAAACATGTTAATCGTCTCTGTCACAAAATTTGTTTATCACATTTATGTAAATAAGTTGTATTTGCAAGAGCGTCAGACCATAGGAACTTATCAGCAAAATAATTCATTCACCACATATAATTTACATTTTGTGTATCTCTTTAAAATGAAAAGCTGTTATAGGGAAATGGATCCACTGTGTTAGATCCCAGATTTCACTTTGTCATCGTGTTTCCTCCTCATCTCTGTCTTCACAGGAGGCCATCCAGTTAGACGGTGAGATCCTGTTCGCTCTGCTCAAGCGCGTGTCGCCGGTGGCCCACAGGCATCTGAAGAAATACAAGATTGACCCTATCCTCTACATGACCGAGTGGTTCATGTGTGCCTTCTCCAGGACGCTGCCCTGGGCGTCTGTCCTGCGCGTGTGGGACATGTTCTTCTGTGAGGGTGAGACTTGCTCTGAAGGCAAATTAGATACTGCTTGCACTTTGTCCTTTCTTGACACCGCACCCCTCCACAGATGAACAACTGTACAGCTCACTGGATTCACACCTTGCTACTTGTGACTTTTACTTGCAGGGTGCAACAACTTTATGCCTAAGCGGAAGTGTAAATGTTTAACATGCTTACTTTTGGACGTTAAGATGTCCTAGTAAAGTTCAGGGTTTTTTAATTTACATTTTTTATTTATTTATTTGTATTTATTTATTTTTGCTTCTTTCTTTTTGTCGTTTATTTATTGTTGCTTTCCTTTTTAAACATCACATATATAATTTTATTATTGCTATTTGCCATATAGTTAAACCTATTCAGAAATTAAGAAAATGCCAATACACCTAATTAAAAAAAATAAATAAATAAATCTAAAAATAATATTAAACATTTACTTCTTTATTTCCTTTTATATATTTTTTTTTATCAATGTACTTAAATAAATATACTTGCTCTTGGACATCAATATGACCTGCTAAAGAATGTTATTTTCCTTTTTTTTTTTTTTTGGCTTTGCTTTGTTTTATATGTACTGCAAGTCTAACATACTTACTTTTTATTATATATATATATACTGCCACATGTACTGCCAGTGAAACTTGTTAATTTTTATTTTTAACAGTGATGAATGATAAATTAAGCTAATTCAGTCAGTTTTGTATTAAATTACTTATTGAAAATTAAATAAGAAAATTAAAAAAATAAGTGTTAAATTAAGAAAAAAAAAACCTTTTTGATTCTTGCATTCTTCCATTTTTTCTTTTTGTAAATAAAAAGTAGGAGACGTGTTTTGCAGTATTGCCAATCAATTATATAAGTAGTGCAAACATTTCTAACTTAGATACACTTCAACTTTGTTTAATGGAGATGCTTGTCTGTGTGCACTGCAGGAGTGAAGATCATCTTCCGTGTGGGCCTGGTGCTGCTGAAGTGCATGCTGGGATCTCAGGAGAAACTGAAAGCGTGTCAGGGCCAGTATGAGACCATGGAGCTGCTCCGGTCTATTGAGCCACAATACATGCAGGAGGCTTTCCTAGTGCAAGAGGTATCGTCCACACATACACTTATGTGCTGTACTCCAGTTTCAACTCAAAACATTTTTAAACATGGATTAATAATGAAACATATCCATATTTATTTCCTGAAAGAAACTACACACTGAATAATAATGTAGCACTATTACCACCACTGCAATTGTTTATTTCATACTATTTCACATGCTTATCAACATAAATAGTAGGCAGCATACATTATATACTGTGCATTATGTAGTCAGCAGTAGCCAAACATAGTATGTGTCTCCCCCTGCTGGTTACTTTTGGCAAATGCATGCTTTTATCAGTACAATTTGATTTGCCATGTACTAATCCTCACTTGAAGTAAATTAAATATACTTTTTACAGGTTTATTATTGTTACTGACCTTAAAAAAACCATATATCCCCACCATTTCAGGTCATTGAACTGGCCGTGTCTGAGCGTGACATAGAGAAGGAGCATCTCTCTCAGCTCAGGCGCTGGAAGGAGACCCACGGAGAGCTGCACTGTAAATCCCCTCCCAGAATGCATGGTGCCAAAGCCATCATGGCCGCTGAGCCGCCCAGTCGCCAGGACCTCAAACAGAACCCCACAATCATCGTCGAAGTACCACAGACCACCGAGAGCAAGACGGAGAAAGGGAAAAAAACTAAGAAGATAAAAGACACGAAAAACACATCGCCACCTCCTAATCCGTACCTGCTACCCAGTGACCCACCATTACCGAGCGACAACCTCTCACCCAGCGAATCACAGCACCTGCAGAAAGACACGCCCCTGCAGGGCTCCAATCAGAGTCTCAGTAGCGTCGAACACGACACCTACCTGTAAAGCACTGGAAGAGGGACGCCAGTGCTGACCGCTGAATGTTTACTGTCCAGAAACATCTGCCTCCCCTCTCTCAGGACTTGGCATCAAAGGGGAGATCACATGACACCACTGGACCAAAACATACTTCTGGGAGTCACAATCACATAAGAGAACTACATCATGAGGTTTTTAACTTTTTACATGATTAGATGTATGTGTATGTACATGTTTGGAAATGAAATGAAGGACAAATAGTCAAAAGCAACTCTCAGATCTCCAAATGAAGATGTTCTCATGCTGTTTAAACTAGTGAGCGAGTGATCTGCCACAGGAGACTACATATGTCTGTTTTTGTATTTTAAATTCAAATAATGAGAAAGTATTTAGGTCTAAATTTAAGATGTTGCTTTTCAAATTTCCATCCATTTGGATTGCACAGTTTAAAAACGAACCAAATAATAGACATATGCATATTTATCAGATAAATGAATGATATATATATATATATATATATATATATATATATTATATATATATATATATATATATATATATATATATATTTATGCTGATTCTAAGCTATTTGAATCCATGCATTTTGAATATAATTATAAAAAAAAAATTAACTGATGTTTTTTTTTTTTTTGTTTTAAGTGCAGAAATCTGACCTGTTTCATTTATGTTTAACTGACAAATATGAATCACATTGAGTTAGTTTATGATAAGACCATGTGATCCAAATGGGTGGAAGTTATATATGCATTTCAAATACATATTGTATGCCTACATTTTTTTTGAGTGAATAGTTAATGAAAAAAAAATCACCCTTGTCTCGTTCCAAAACCTTTGTTGTTATTTTTAGTGTAACCAAAAAGCAGCAATTTTGAAAAATCTTTCCACTGCACATTTCCATAGAGACTCGTCTGTCAATCTCCAAAAAGCATTAAATTGCATTTTATGTATTTATATGACATCACATGCTCATATAGACAGCTTTTATGGTGTTCCCTTAACCTTTTTTAATATTAATATTTTTCAGAAAAATGAGAGTAAGTAAATAATAACTAACTGAACTGCTGGTATTACATCCAGATGATTTTTCATCTGACTGGCAGCAAGTTTTTTTACAAGATGAATGCAGTCCTGGTCTTGACCACTAAGGGGCTCTATTGAGCTGTTTTTAAATCCCAGATTCAATTGCATTTCACCTTGAGCACTAGAAGGCGCTGAGATGAATCCCAGAGTTCTGCATTATATCACGAGACCAAACATTTCTGTTCTGTCAGATCTTCATTTCAAGCTTTGGGCTCTCTGACGTAATTGAAAACATTAAATATATAAACCTATTTATCCGAGTGCCAAAATGAACATGTATAAAACAGAATCTAGCTCTTTTGCTAATTAGATTTGAATTTCTGCAAAAGTCAATTGGAATCAGTCCTTTTGGGAGAAATATTTGTGAGAGGTCTCCGTTCAGAGCAGTCATGCCAGATTCTCCGTGCATCCCATAAGTTTCAGTTCTTGTCATGATTTCTGTAGTGGTCCAGTGTGATCTTGAGTGTTGTGTATATATGTGCTGGACAGTGATCTACATGACTTTGACTGTCAAATTCTTGACTAAGAGATTGTTTTGCACATTTCCGTCTTGATTCACTGAAACTGAAGGGCACAATCCTCTGACCTTTTGCAGGGTGCAGAAAATTATATTTTGAAATATCTATGGATTTATTTTCTCTGATGTAAATAGCATACCCAAGACAAGTTTAACACTATTTTATTTCTCTGCTTGCTATGGCTTCTTGTAAGTATGAAAGATATGTATATTCATGAGCATTTATGGCCAGATTTTCCATGTAAGCACTCATTGATCGAGCTATGTACATATTTTTCTTTGGGAGGGAGTTATCATTTTTGAGCTAAAAAAATGAAGCTATTTAATTGAACTGACACTGTTTGCAGAATATTTCACTATGAGGAACCACAAACAGATACTTAGTATGCATGCTTGATCTTTATTTGATTGCTAAATTTCATGCTCTGATGATCCAGGTGTCATATTTATCAACCTTTTAGAGTTAGGTTAAGTTTTCTTGTGGGATATTACATGCATTAAGGTTGAGAAGGTATATTTATAAAGATTTAATTCCAAAAAATGCTGTAATAAAGCTATGTTACATTTTTATTGTGAGAAGTAAAAAATCTTAATTATATCAATCACATTTTATGGTAATTAATTGGAGTGGTTCAAAGATTTACTTTATGAAAGAACATTGCAGTGCGATTTGGGAGAATTCTAGTTTTTAATTAATTTTAATACAGGCCAAAACATGTCACTTTGATAAGAAATGAAGTTACTTGAGATTTTATTTCGCTTTTTTATTCACATTAAAATTGTTACATCCTCTTGTATGTAAATGAAAATTTGAGCAAAAACCACTGAAAAAAAAAAAAGTTTTCATGATAAAATAAATTTGATAGTCTCAGATTCTGTGTTGGCTGGTTCTTTGCGGCTGTCATTAGTGAGTCAGGCAGGGTCCGGAGGGACGGCTGAGATGGAATTAGGGATGAGGAGAGGTGAAAGAAGCTACTGTGGCCGTGTGGACGGGACACCTGTTGTCCTCGCTTCTTCAGCTCTGAGCTCTGAGATTTGCATGTCAAAGGTGCTGGCGCGCTCCTCATCGCTCCCCAGTGTTTCCCAGACCCCCTCCCATCAGCGGATGTACCAGAGTCATACAGACGCAGAGTCAAACCTCAAATGAAGCCAATAGCGGATCTAAAAATTCTGTCAAAAATCTTATTTTACGACTGTTTGTAACCTAAATGCTCAAGGTTTTTCTGATGTTTATCCAATTCCAGTTATTTTAGCTGTACAAAAACTGGCTTTTCTTAATCGTATTAATGTATCATTTTTTTTTTTTTTTTTTTTTTTTTATAAAAACAAAGAGATTGCTAGTCAGATACTGAATTAAATCCAGACTGGAGAAGCTCCAAATACATTTTATTACATAAACTAAACACTGCAAAAAAGTGCACAATGTAAGTGAATTAAAAACTAGACCAACATGAGCAAACAACAGGTTGCTTTCTTCAGTTCTCACGTTACAGATACCATTAACCCTGTTTCTGGATTAGTAAATAGAGATAATCAGCTGCATTCAGTTAGCAAGTGGGACTCGAAAAAGTGTGGCAAATGTACGAAACCATTACAAATATTCAAGATAAGGACAAATATTATAAATACACAAATGATACAAATAATGCAAACAGCCACACACACACACACACACACACATACACACACAAAGGCAGTAAAGTACAAATGCTTCTTTCATATGTTTAGCGTATAAAGATTTAGATTCCAAAATCCAAAAAGCCTCTATAATAATCTCTGGTCTCTATCTACACCTCTCCTTCTTCTTATTCCGTTTCTTCCGCTCTTGAGTCTATGGCAGCCCATAGAACCGCTTGTGGGAAAGTTATGAAATTTGGCACACAGATAGAGCACAGTCTCAACATTAACCATAGCAAATTTGGTGTCTCTATCTCAAACTCTCTAGCGCCACCACTTCACCAAAATGTCACTGTTTATTATAATAACTTTTGACCCGTAAGGCCAAGAAGAATCCTTGGTTCATGGCGAGTCGAATGAACACCAAAGGTAAAAAAAATCGTAAGGTCTATTTTTTCCCCGCTATTTTTAATATTTTGAAAAAGCTACTTTTTTTTAAACATGTCCTAGATGGTTTGTCTGATTTTCACCAAATTTGGCTCAGATCATCTTCAGACCATGCTGGCAAAAGTTGTGGAAAGAAAGTTGATTCATCCAACCGTTCTCAAATAACGCATTAACGAATTCGACGAAAAGCACGCAAAAATAGATGTGAGGCTATATCTCCACAAGGGTTTGGCGTATTGAGACCAAACTTGGTGTGTGTTATAAATATAGACTGTATGGTTATAACAAGCATGACCTGAGGCTACCTGCTCAGTTTCGGAGCAGCGCCACCTAGTGGTCAGGAGTTATGAAAAAATGGTTATTTTTGCTTATAACTTTTGAATATTTTGGTCAAAAATCATAAAACTAGTCTCTTTAGTTTCGGTGGAGCATGCCGAGTCGAACCATGCCCAATTTTTTCATGTCAGCTCTTTTGGGCATCGGCCATTCTCAATTTTGTGTAAATACATTTTGCCACGTCATTATGAAACTCGGTATGTGTCTTCAGCACATGCTCTGACCATACTTAAAAACATTGGGGGCAGCGCCACCTTGTGACCAAAAGTTATAACGAAATATACACAAATGTTAATAACTGAGATGAGTAAAGAGCATCTGTTGCAGAAATCAGCATCTTTCTAGAGTCTTTATTTAAGCAACACATACCTGTACTATATAAGTATAATCCAAAAGAATAGTTGAGCTCAATTTTTACAAATATTTGTTTTTATCTTGAAAGAAAACTGTATGTTAACACATAATGCATAAATAAAACACTAAATTATTTGTTGTTATTTTAATCTTTTGACATTCCCTGTTCTCTACTTTTTGTTGCATCATTGTTCACTCACTTGTTCCCTATGTAGTGCCCTTCGGACTGAATATAAATGCTCACTATTATTTGCAATCTCACTTAAATTGGCAGAATGAACCTTGGGTTTCACAAATGACAGACATGAAATACACGTTACATTGAGACATTCCTCTGGAAATCAATCTGGGGACTTGAGAACGGCGGGGAAAACTCATAAACCATCCCGTAGGAAATGCTGTGATTATTTATGAGCACTTAAGACAAAATTCCCGTCTCCTGCATGAGGTGTAGCGGATGTCAGATCGTACGGAACGACTGTGTGGCTTTCCCATTTCTTCCTCCTTTTGTACCCCTTACTTTTGTTGCTCTTTTCTCCTCTGCTCAGTCACTGGCCCTCATTTCCTGTCATGCTTACTGTCATTTTACAAGAAACCATCTTGTCAAAAGATTACTTCACT
This sequence comes from Cyprinus carpio, assembly GCF_018340385.1. NCBI lineage: Eukaryota > Metazoa > Chordata > Actinopteri > Cypriniformes > Cyprinidae > Cyprinus > Cyprinus carpio. Next base: position 7,218,659 of record NC_056606.1, on the reverse strand, counting down.
AAAAATAAACAATTCTGTCATTTATTTCTGGCACGGAGGGCATAAAATCTGAGACAGGTGACCCAGACATCACCCATACAGCCCATAAAAAAACATAACAACTGTGCTTTACATGAGTATCACAAAACTTGCAAAGGATAATGACCAGATGGACATCCGAAGTTGTTTAGTTTTTAAGCTGTGTTGTTGTGTGTATTTGCAGATGATATCATAGGAGACATATGCATGGGCGATTAAACATGCAGTGAGTTAGAACAGTCCTCTAAAGCGCTTTAGTCAGGGTCATTGAAAGCTATTTGTATCATTTTTTAAACATTCACATTATCAGAATGAGTAGCATTTTATAAGCCACAAGACAGCTCCCATGCACATTACTCTGATACATGGAGGGTGATAACCCTAAATTCTTGTTATTATTGACAAACTCCATATGTGTTTTTGACATGAACTGAAATATCATGCAAAAGTAAACCCTGATGAAGTGTGACGTTCGGCCCCTACATACACATGCATTTTAACAGACAATCTTTCCATTCAATAAAACAAAAGAGAATTTGTCTTTTCCCGCCATTATTACTCTGTGCTTGTAATGCCATAAAGATACAATCATTAGAATCACATTTAACAGTGGAAAGTAAAGATGATTCATGTTTGTTTAAATGCAGCAGTATTCACATTCCTCTGCTCTTCTTCTGTACTGTACACTGAGCTTGTGTGTTGGCTGTGTGTAGCAGTGTTTGTTAGTCCAGATGATGGCTGTTGGCATGGACACATCCAGTAGTCCGTGCGGGTCAGGAAGCTGGTTCTGTCAGGTCAGGGTCAGAGGTCAAACAGATGCTTTAACTGTGTAGAGAGGGCAGGAAGAGGAATTGGGCTGTTTACTCCTGCTACAGGATGACTCAGGGATCAACAACCCGCTCGCTCGACCTCGCTGCTCACTGTTTATTATTTACAGCTCTACAGGCACGTCTTTGGCTGCGTGTCTGCAGACTTTATCATTTTGTTTGTCTAAATAATGCTCTAGTTTAGTCTCCGCAGGAGGTTGTGCAAAAATGTTATCTGTGTAAGTATCCTATTTTTGGCCTCGCTGTCACAGTTCGCTTAATTGAATTAGTTCTGGCCAGAATGATAGTCTAGTTATAAACAAATGTGAAATTGAAACATATTTAGTGAAAGTGACGTGACATACAGCCAAGTATGGTGACCCATACTCAGAATTCGTGCTCTGCATTTAACCCATCCAAAGTGCGCACACACACACCGTGAACACACACCCGGAGCAGTGGGCAGCCATTTATGCTGCAGCGCCCGGGGAGCAGTTGGGGGTTCGGTGCCTTGCTCAAGGGCATCTCAGTCGTGGTATTGCCAGCCCAAGACTCAAACCCACAACCTTAGGGTAAGGAGTAAAACTCTCCAACCACTAGGCCACAACTTCCCTTTTAGTGACAATTAGTGTGCTGTCTGCTCTCTGTGAGAACATAAGCATTGCCTGTATTAGCTGTGCTGAATGCAGACTTGCAAAACCTGCTTTAAACGGGCCATTTAAAGCAGTTTTATTCCATTTTTAATTTCTGAATTTATTGTAGTAAGTTAATGTTACTTAAGTCTTTTATGATCTCTCACACAAACATTCTTTGCCCAAAAGACCTCCAAATCTCCATTCAAATGAGAAGGCATGTGGAGGGACTCTTCCCAGCCGTTTGAGCGTGTTAAAGGAGTGTGTTTAGTGTTTATTTGAGGAATGTTTTTTGCCTTTATCTCTGTTTGATCTGGACGCTCTTCCTGCCATTGTTGCTTCATGTCTCTACGTCTCCTATCTTCCCGTCCCTGAAACCCTCTCTCCTTAGTGAGGAAGCCATGGATGCAGATACAGGATACACACACATACACACTCATAAGTGGGGCTGATTGGGGTGATTGTGGCAAAACATGGTGTTTAAATGGGTATAAGTGGGTAAAAGCTTAGAAACAGACAGACATGCACACAATGAAGATGATATGAGAAAAGCTGACACGGCAGCTGTGATAAGAGTTTCCTCCGAACAGCTCGTCTGAACAGACTGCATGTCTGCATCTTCTCACAATCCCTGGGCCTTTTTTTAAAATAGCTGACTTTTTCCCCAACTAACACACAACATAAATGCTAAAAATGTAATTATTGTAAACTGAAATACTGGATATAAGATTTTATGAAAAGTCAATATATTCTATTTGATCATTGAATTGAATTGTGGAAAATATATCCCAGTTTCTACAAAAATATGAAGCACAACAACTGTTTTCAACATTGATAATAATAATGAATGTTTCCTGAACAGCAAATCATCATTTAAGAATAGATTTCTGAAGGATCATGTGACTGAAGACTGGAGTAATGATGCTGAAAATTCAGCTTTGCATCACAGGAATAAATTACATTTTAAGTTATATTACAATAGAGAATAGTTATTTAATAATATTTAACAGAGAAAATCTGTTATTATTTACTTCATATTGTTTGAAACCCTTAATGTGAGGAACAGGTTGAAACTAGAATACTATTAACTGATAATCTTTCCTCTGCTCCAGTTTTCAAATCAAACACGGCATCGTTAATGTGGATAATATTGATGTTTGAATCAAATTTTGACATCAGATTGTCACAAGAACTAATGATTGTAGATGTAGAGACTATATTTGATCTGAGAACCACAAAGAAATAAGAATTTAAAGTTGGCATAAAATGAAAAATCTATTTTCTAAATGCATTTTATTAATCTTAATTAGATTCATTCGTTTATGAATACGTTTAAATTTTTAATCTTCTGGTGAAAACTACAGTCTTCTCTCTGATGATGCCAGACTTCTCCAACCATTTGATCAGTTTAAACCCCGCCCCTCCACAATCGACCGCAAGTGCCCCGCCCACATCTCCAAATCCAATCCTAGATTGAACCAAGACCCCGTTCTACATTTTTTGCTTTTTTATAATCTGTTTCACTCTAATGTTCTTCACAATGAAAGAAAAGATTGGTTTCTACTTCTGTGTTATCAAAGTTTGAAATTCTTCACATCACAAAAAAAAAAAAAAAAAAACAATCTTCATATTTGTATGTTTTTGTTCCATAAATGAACATGAAGGTGAGTGAATAATGATGTTATTTTCATTTCTGGGTGAGTTACCCCATTGAATGCTACTTAGGAACTTGTAAATGAAAAACCCTTTGAAATGCAAAGACCTTGCAGAGTTTGAGTTTGGAGAGTTTGGAAGTGAACAATAGGTCCTAATGAGGCAATCATACAAACAAAACAAATTCATCCCTGACAGTGAGTAGGATGGATGAGAAGACACTGTGTGTCCTGACAGTGAGTAGGATGGATGAGAAGACACTAATGTTGTGCACAATGGGCAGCCACTTAAGAGCACATTTTGGTGTAGATTGATTACAAAACCATATGGCAAGCAAGAGTCTGATTTTTGTGGACAATGGTTTATTGTGTTCCAGCTGCTGTGAACCCCACCTTCAGTATGTGAACCGTTTGAACGCTATATGGCATATGTGTAAGGGTACGTGCAGTACAATGATAATTTTCTTTGGCAAAGATAAATTAAGCTGATTTGAACATCTATTTGTGGTCTTTGATCAACACCATAAATGGCTACAGGCTCAATGGCTACTAGTTGAATTATGAGACTCATGAACTAGATCAATGTAGGATATGTAAGCTCAATACATTATGTTAGAGCTTTTAATATTATGTTAGATGATACATTCAATCCAGGAGCATTATTCCCAGCATTGCTGACCTAATTCATAATTTATAATTCTGCACAGATTTCTTAAAAAAAAAAAAAAAAAAAAAAAGTTAGTGCCACCATCCATCTGCAAAGATAATGTGATTAAAGGAATACTGTAGGTTCAGTTCAAGTTAAGCTCAATCAGCAGTATTTGTGGCTTATCACAAAAGTTCATTTTAACTTGTCCAAACTTTTCTTTAGAACAAAAGGCAAAAAATTAGGTTAGATTGGAACTAAAATAGACAATTTGTAAATGTTAAAATGCTCTGTTTCAATAGCAACAATATGTGAACAATATGTTAACATGATTTTAGTGTGGAAAGATTGTTTACTTACCTTTTCTGTGAGATGTTTTATCCCATTTTAGACATAAATGGCAGTTAAAATGTAAAGACCTTTATAGACAAAATTTTTAACAGACAAAAACTACTGAAAAAAAAAAAAAATTTACTAAACTAGTCCTTTTATAAAATGACAGACTTTTAAATCCTCATTTCACTTTTGTCCTCCAAATATTTACCCTATTCACTTCTATTGTGCCTTATCATTAATTAGTTTTTTGGTTTTGTTTTAAAAGAAAGAAAGAAAGAAAATTAGATCTTTTTTGTAATAGTTATGCCACAAATGCTGTCAACTGAGATTAAATGAATCTGAACAGATATGGAGAAATTTATCGTTACATCACTTCCACACCAATGGATCCTCTGCAGTGAATGGGTGCCGTCAGAATGAGAGTCCAAACACAAAGCTTTTCACTTCACAAGACTAACTGATGGACTGCAGTGGTGTGGATTACTTGTGGATTATTGTGATGTTTTTATCAGCTGTTTGGACTCTCATTCTGGCGGCACCCATTCACTGCAGAGGATCCACTGGTGAACAAGTGATGTAACGCTACAAATCTCTTCCCATAAAGAAACAATCTAACATTCTTTGGTTCTGTTTATTTTAAAGGACACTTTTTAAGGCACATATGGTGTTCCAAAGAAAGTAATGCTTCAAGAAACCTTTTAGTCCAATACTACATGTATCCTTTGCAGAGAAGCCAATCCCATAATGCACTGCAATGAGCTCAGTGAAAAAATGAATCCAAGATTACAGCAAAGCTGTAGAAATCTCAATGACAAAAAGAGTTTAGAAAATAAAAATAAATAGTTTATCAATATGCTGAAAACATACTCTATTGAAGTAAATGGTGAGAATCTTCTTAATTCTACTCTTCCCCACTCGTTCAGTCCAACCCATTTTCTCTTTCCACATTTACTGGTTGAGGAAGAGCTTTATCAATAATCTGAAGACTTGCAGCTTACAAAACAAGACTGTCCTCCAGTCTCAGAGGGCCAACACAAACGCTGTCCACATCCTGACAGGCCCTTTCCTGTGACAGCCCATAAGTCACTGAGTCTGTTTTGTGCCACTGTGATCGCCAGCGTAACCTGCACTGGTCAGACTTATTCTCGTAAGTGTCTTGGGAGCCATTGTGATGTGCTGTCTAAATGAGGATTACTGCTGTGGAAATTTGTGCCCCTGTTTTCGTGTGCCCAAGCATCTTGTATAAACAAGAGCTATTTCAGGGGTCATTTTCCAGAGACAGTGGCATTTGTTTGCTATGTGTGTCCTGATACAAGAAACAGGATGATCTTAATCAGAAGAAACATTAATTCAAATTGTGAATGTTTGTTGTAATATGAACATAATATGACATTAAATCACCAATACAATCAAAATTGACATTTAAAATAAATATTTAGTTGGTATATAAATATTTTGTTCATTCCATTTATTTTGGGACATTCCCTAAACATATTTTACCACATTTTCAAAAACACAAATATAAAAATCATATTAATAAAAAATACTACATACATAAATCATATTTATTAAAGATAAATGTCACAGGTTTTTAATATATATACAGTACAGGTCAAAAGTTTGGAAACATTACTATTTTTAATGTTTTTGAAAGAAGTTTCTTCTGCTCATCAAGCCTGCATTTATTTGATCAAAAATACAGAAAAAACAGTAATATTGTGAAATATTATTATAACTTAAAAAAATAGTTTTCTATTTGAATATACTTTAAAAAATAATTTATTCCTGTGATGCAAAGCTGAATTTTCAGCTTCATTCCTCCAGCCTTCAGTGTCACATGTAAACATCCAGTCTATCAATGATCATTTAGAAATCATTCTAATATTCTGATTGATTATGAGTGTTGGAGAAACAGTTCTGCTGTCTAATATATTTGATGAATAAAAGGTTAAAAAAAACTGCATTTATTCAAAATAAAAAAAAAATTATAATAATATATATTCTAATATATTTTCTTTACTATCACTTTTTATCAATTTAACACATCCTTGCTGAATAAAAGTATTGATTTTATTTAAAAAAAAGAAAAAAAAAATTACTGACCAGTAGTGTATATTCTTATTACAAAATATTTATATTTTAAAAACAGCTTCTTTTTTTTTTTTTTTTTTACTTTTTTTCATCAAAGTATCCTAAAAAAAGTATAACATGTTCTGAAAAAATATTTAAGCAGCAGAACTGTTTTCCAACTTTGATATGAATCATCATATTAGAATATTTTCTAAAGGATCATGTGATAATGATCCTAAAAATATGATAATTTATATAATAAATTTAAAAACAATTATTTTAAATTGTAATAATATATCACAAAATTATTTTTTTTTTTTTTCCTGTATTTTGATCAATAAATGCAGGCTTGATGAGCAGAAGAAACTTCTTTCAAAACATTAAAAATAGTAATGTTTCCAAACTTTGACCTGTACTGTACATACACACACACACACACACACACACACACACACACACACACACACACACACACATATTATTTATACTGTAAACATGCACACACACACACACACACACACACACACACACACACAACACACACACACACATTATTTATTTAAATAATGTGCTTAATTTCTAAACTGAATGAGATTACTACATTTAAATTATTTACATTATCCCCTATAACATTGAAAAGTTTATTTGATCAAAAATACAGTAAAATGGTAATATTGTGAAATATTTTTTAACTTATCAAAATCAACCAACATATTTGTTTAAAACTGTTTTCACTTGTAAACAGTGCTTGATTCATGCATATTTCTCTCCTGCAGACGAGATTACTTTTTCACTGGAGAAAGCAATTTTATGGACAGAGGACTCATACTTTAGCTTTTCACTTCACAAGATGATCTGGAGGGGTGTGAATTACTTGTGAATTACTGTGATGTTTTTATCAGCTGTTTGGACTCTCATTCTCAGGTCACCCATACACTGCAGAGGATCCACTGGTGAGCAAGTGACGTAATGCTACATTTCTCCAAATCTGTTCTGATGAAGCAAACTCCTGATTCTTCAGAAATCATTTAAATATGCTGATTTGCTGCTTAAGAAACATTTCTTATTATTATTAATGTTGAAAACAGTTTTGCTGATTAATTTTTTTGTGGAAACCATAATACATTTTTTTCCAGGATTCTCTGATGAATAATGAAAGAGTTCAATAGAACAGCATTTATTAAAAATAGGAATCTAATGTGTCAAAAAAAAACAAAAAAATAAAAAAATAAAAGAAAAAAAATTAACATAATATAGAAGTCATAAATATAGAACAAATATACAAATGATAAATAATTACTGGTACATTGCATGGCTGTTTGCCGGAATGACCCTCAAATTTAGCGTAGTAACAATAGATGAGGACATCCCTGCTGATATGTGCCAGATATTTACATCATAAGCAACCTTTCCTCTTCCAAACAATGGCCATCACAAAAGAGCAATAAAAGAGTGATTTCTAAGGTCAAATGACCCTATTAGGAGTCGCCCACAAACACAGGCCGGACACGTTTGCAGCAGTCAGAGAGGCCACATGTACTACTCAGTATGGCTTTTCCTGTCAAAGCCTGTGTTCGGCCTTTGAGCGTTTCACTTGAGCCATTAAGAGGGCAAAAATTGAGACGCCACACGTTTGGACGCACTTCAATGCATATGTCTAATTTTAAAACAGGCTGTGATTAAATCAAAGCTCAAGACTGAGTGCTAACTTCCTACACTTTAATGTGGTGCGGCACTTTTGAACATAGAAATATATAACTGCATAAAAAGAGGAGGAAACCAAGCCACGGAGGGACACCGCAGGGACAAAAGACACTCGGCTTTCTTGAGAGATCCGTGACACCGCTGCTCTCTGGGGGCAGGAGATAAGAGAGAGTTAAGTAAACACAGCCAATTGCTAGCCACTAACTACTAACAACACCAGTGGCTTCCATGCGGATCTCATCTTTCAGCTCATTTAATTGGGCCGGACAATAGCGTGTCCTGGCTGCTCTGTAAATCAGCACTGCTGGGGAACATGTGGAAAGAAGGCCAGCCGTCTCGAACATCTAAACGTGTTGGTGTTACGTCTGCCTGATTAGCATCCGATGTTTTCAACAGGTCGTTAAATACAAACTCACAGAGCGGCGGGGCAAATGCTTATCTAGATTTTCGATCCCAAGCACGGTGAGGAAGCTCTCACCAGATAAAACACACACAAACGGAGCTCCTTAGGAGAGAAAATACTGAACTGCATTAACTCCCTGTAGGGAAGTCTGACTCCATGAACTCAACGACTTCTGGGATCAGGGAGCTTGTATGGTTGAAAAACTCAAAGTTGTCACACTACTAAATTTTCCAGTAGCATGATATTGTTTTCAGAAATAAGCAGGTTTTCTAGTAACAAACTACTTTTTCCCACAAGTAGCTAACACGGCAAAATGCTACTTTGTGATGGTTTGTTTATTTTGCGCACTCTACAGTCGTGCAAGTCAATAATCAAATGCTAGAATGACCTCTTTCTCGCTCTATGATTCATTTAGTGAATTGTTTTTTTCAAACCGTTCCAGAAATGACTTACTAAATCTTTCAAGTCCTTGTTCTTCCATAGTATTCCATAATAGTAAATGGCTGTAACTGTTTACCAACATTTTTCACAGGAGCTTATATATTGGTTTTGAACCAAACCGACCAGGGGTGCGTTTCCCAAAACCATAGTTGCTAACTAAGTTAGCAGCTTTGTTGGTTGCAATGCAATTTCCCATTGCCAACCAACTAAGTTGCTAACAGGTTAGCAACTATGGTTTTGGGAGACGCACCCAAGGTGAGGTGAATCACAACAATACAAAGTATGGTTTGAAACAAAAAGTATTTGAAATTCAGACAAAAAGTCAAAGGTACAAGATAGATAAATAATATATAACAAATATAGGTGCTTATACACACACACACAAATATTTAAATCGCCATTTGCAATGCTTCATGGGAGTGAGTGGAGCTAATTAACTGTTTTGTTGTGATTTGCACGTTGCATTTCTCTGATTGATGGAGATTTATCTGCAGAATCACGGGTATTGTAGTTTTTTGGGATTGGTGCTGTTACACACAATTATTTAAAAAAAAAAAATTTAAATAATGTGGGCTGATGGCTTCAACAAAAGCATATACCACTGATTAACAATTTTGCAGTTCACAGTACATTTGTCTGGTAACAGTTTATAAGTTATTGTTTAAAAATCAATTCCCATATAGAGAAAATGAAAGGAATTGTTTCTTTTGAGACCCTACTGTTGCACTCTGTTTCTGTACTAGATAAACTCTGATAGTATGAATCTTCTAATCGTGATTTTAAAAGATATTGCCCATTTAAATAGCAATTAGCTTCTTAAGTAGCTTTCACTGCATTTTAAAATGGTTAGATTGACTGACAACTTTCAAACTGGCTTCCCACTCATAATTGAAAGTAGCTTCTCAAACGCTTTTGATAATTAGAGGACCTTAACTTGTGACAGAGAACAGATATGGATCGAGTGTCTTGTTTGTATGATTGTTGTTTTGGGTCATGGCAGGACAAGAGAGACGGGAAGGGGCTTTGAGTAACCTGGGATGTTTGGCCATATAATTAGCTTCCTTGCTGTCTCCAGGAAGAGCATACGGATGTTGTCCGCACTCTTGATCCTGTTTTCAAAGCATCCCGAGTCCTTGCTAATCGCATTTCCATGCATTTTAGGTTCTGATTAAAAACTGTAGCTGAAACTTATTTAAAACAAACATCCACACCTTCAATACACTGCCAGGCAGAAGGTAGTGTGCTCAAGGGGTGAAAAGAAGTGGCCATGCGACGGCTCTGAGGTGTGAACTCGTTCATTGTCCCGTCCCTGGTGCTCAGCGACTTGGTGTCAATGAGTCGGAAACTCTTGTTAGAATCGGTCAATGAAGCAAGGGTGGGGTGCTGTAAAAGACTGCCACACCTTTCCATGTGAAGAGGAAGAGCTTACGCATTTACAAATGCCTCTATGTGCTATCACTCAACATTTAAGATTCAGAATCAACAGGCAAATCAATGAAGCTCTTTTCTGAGCCTAATCTTTGTGTGTGATGCCAGTCAGAGCGTATCAACACCTGAGAGATGCAACTGTCACATGACACGAGGGGCTGTAGATTATCAGACATCAAACAGTCCGGAGACCCTCCTCACACTTGGTTTATCATGCCAGTCACATGGCGAGCAAGACAGTGGGAAAAACACAAGAAATGCACGAACACAAATTTTTGGCACATTTATCATGGATTATAGATGGATTATCAAACTAGATGCACTTTGCTGATTCCATCCTGTCTTGTTAGAGAGATGGAAGGATTGTATTTCTTTAATGGTTAAGACTTAGACCAAGGGTTAAAAGTGATTTTTTTTTTTTTTTTTTTTTTTTTTTTGCATATTCAGAAAAATTATGATGCCATTTACTTTGGATTTTGGTTAAAAGTTAACATGGTCAACACTGTTGCTGGTGGCACCCATACAGTATTTTATCATGTTTGTTACATGCATTTGCTTTCCACTGATGTTTGTTTGTAAGGATAAAACAATATTTGGCCAAGATACAACTATTTGAAAATTTGGAATCTGAAGGTGCAAAAAAAATCAAAATATTGAGAAAATAGCCTTTAAAGTTGTCCAAATGAGGCTCTTAGCAATGCATATTACTAACCAAAAATTAAGTTTTAATATATTACAGCAGGAAATTTACAAAATATTTTCATTGGACATGATCTTTACTTAATATCCTAATGATTTTTGGCATAAAAGAATTACACACACACACACGCACGCACACACACACACACACACACACACACACACACACACACACACACACACACAAGATTATTGGAGTATGTTTTACAAGAAAATACTATTTCAGTGTTCCTACTTCATGTTTTCTACTTACTTATTTGTAATTATTTGTGAAATGTATTTCTTTGTAAAAATAAATAAATAAATAAAAAATATGGGGGTAATTGTAACACCGTTAAAAACAAATTGTGTAACAAAACGAATTAATTAACTAATTAAATAGAAAGTTAAATAGAAGAGAACATATATCTAACAAAAAAATCTAAAAAAAATGATTTATAATCAACACAAAAAAAAAAAAAAACAAACAAAAAATTCTTATTAAATTTATATAAAATATATTTTTGCTATTTATGTAATTTTAGACAAATTGTATAACTTTGAAGTTATTTCCTTAGAATATGTAAGAAACTTATATCTATAGCATCTAATCATTTTTTTATTTTTTATTTATTTATTGAATTAATTATATTTCAAATAAATGTAAAGCACCACTTTTATGTTTTGCTTTAAATATATCATTTGTGGCAGCTAAAATTATTATATGAACAAGAAAATGATTCACTTATGTTATTAAGCATTAAAGCAATGATATTTTTATGACAGAGTGTCTATTTTGAGACACAACAACTTAATATTCTATTGTTACAATAGTAAAACTCAGACGTCTTGTACTATATGTATTAATATGATACATTTTTTATGTAGTATTGTTATTAGTAAAGTGGTAAGTTTTGTGTGTGTATAATAAATAAATAAAAATAATAATAATTTAAATAATTTACAAACAAATACGCACTGTAACTTAAAAGCAATTGATTAAGAAATAAAATAAAATGGCACCCTGTTAACATATACGGTAACTTGCAGTGTAATAGTTTTATCCATTTCATTCATTCATTCATTCATTTAAACAAATTGATTTCATGGGAAAAACAATTCTATAATCGTTGATGGTCGACAACTGCTGTTTTGTTAAGATTTAATTTGGCTGAAAAGTAAATAAGCACAATTGTTCTGCTTTGTCAGGAGGTCTATGTGTTTTCTCAGTTGTCTAAAACATGTACATATACACCTAAATCTGTGCAGCTCTCAAACAGATGCCTTGTACACATTTGTTCTTATTAAGCAGTCCATTTGCAGTGCACATTGAGTCCGTTAACGTCTTAAAACACAGCCACTTATTATCCATGGCCAAGGTTAGGCTCAGCGGATCAAAGAGGCTGCGCTGAATCCAGCTGCTCAGGGAGCTCTGTCACTTTGCCTGTGTGTGTGTGTGTGGTCTAACACTGTGCTTGCCATTCATTCCATCTATGGTTTGTGCATGCAAATACCACATCAAACTCTGTCACGTGTCAACAGTGAAACCCTCAGATCCTAATAGCAGGTTCAGTCCCATCATTTAACATTTAAACAACACTGCAGCATTTAGAAACAGATATGAGATACTTTATTTTGGATAGAGCACACTTGAGACTTACGGAAATAAATTTAATTGCTGTGGGATAAACAGTTTGGCAGTTGTTGGACCCCCGATTGCTTTTGTCAGGCATTTGCATATCTATCTATACCATTTGTCCCATTATCATATCTATCCTGTTAAAATCAAGGGGAGATAAGTCCAGTGCCACCTGTGATGTGTGTATTTGGTGGGGGAGCGCATGATCTGTGATTTAGCTTGAGATAACACTAGTTTTAGCAATGCAATCTTTTTAATTTCTTAACTTTAAGGAACTTCACTGAAAGGTTCTAATGGGAACCAAAAATGGTTCATCTATGTGAAAAAAAAACTATTTGGAGCCTTTATATTGAAAAGTGTCTGGCGTTTCTGTAATGGGAGGCACAATAAATCTAAATTTAATTCTTGCTCAGAAACTACCAACAATAGCTTGAGCACAATGTTTAAAGGGAGTTTTAGAGATTTCGACATCCAGCAACCATGATGAGTCATTTTAACGAACTTATAAATGCTACAGCCTCCAGTCCCATGCCTGACCAGTGCACGTGTGTGTGTGTCTGTGTGTGTGTGTGTAGGATCGGGTCAGGGAGGGATAGTTGTGTCTGAGTGGGTCAGGTCCTCGGCGCCACTGACGCCTCATCGCTGAGAGATGAGGAAGGGTGCCGAGTGAAACCTCCGGTCTGCTAGCTCACTCTGAGACAGTAATGCTGCTGAGCCGTATGCTCTGGCTGATACTGCGTTTACAGTGGGGTTTCCTCCATGAAATAAACCTCACCTCTCTGCTGTTGTTTTGTTGTTGCCATTTACTGGATTTTAAGCGAATATTCTAGCTGATCTCTTTCTCTTGGTGGTCTCTGATTATAAATTTAAATCATTATTCCCCTGCAGTATTTTTAAAAAAACGTTTTCATGCAATAGGCTACTTATAAACTTTTAGATATGATGCAGTTAAATTTGGACTGCATCTTGCATGAGGACTTGAAGTGGGTAGGATGCTATTTTAGTTTGTGCAGCAATTATCTGACTGATTTTCTGGAAATGGGTACTTTTCAAGTTCCATGTTGGTGTTATGAGTAATGTTCTAATAAATGCTGACTAAGTTTTTGCGTGCATGTGTGTGTGCATGTGTCTTTACTAAACTGAAAAATGTCTAATAAAAAAAAAAATAAGTAAAAAACTAAGTTAACCATTTACAAATAATATGGATTGTGATTTAAATGAAAGCAATTGGATAAGAAGTAGAATTAAATTAAAATGCCTTTGTTGAAGATAAATAGCCTACTAATACTATATCATCCTAATATTTATTTACAAATAAATAAATAAATCAATGCTAGATAGATAGATAGATAGATAGATAGATAGATATTGTTCTCATTGTTCACTATTTATTTATTTATTGTTTAAAAGATAAATTGTATAACCTTTGAATATTTAAAATATGCAATGAACTTAAAGTAGTCTAAGACTTGATTTTGATGTTTTTAATTCTATAAAATAATTATATTTAAAATAATTATAAGGTATCAACTAATTATAAGTTAGGCTATTTATTTATTTATTATTTTGGGTTATAGGCTATTATAAGACACTGTTTGTTCAGCACAACATATGTATAAGTTACTTTCAGTAGGCTATTCTGTCTACATTAGCTTTATTATTTGATCATTTGATACTCTGTCAGTGTAGTAGTTCTTTCTGAATGTTTCTTTATTTTTTTAAGCATTTTTGTAAAATAAATCAAGGGAAAACGCGGAGGTTGAGCATTTTGTTAAAATTATTATGTAGTAATCCTACAATAAGTTATGGGCTACGGCGCATAATTTTCAGAATGAACACTGCATTAAGCACGTAAGAGTTCTTCAACTTGAACGTTTATGACATGCATTGTTGATGCTGCATAATCATTTTACGAAATAAACTTGGACATATGTGATCTTGCTCGGGCAAGTCCGTGGGTGCAGCATGTCAAACGCATTGGGATGGAGATTAGAGCCCTCGAATCGTCCAACTAATGGACAGTTGTTCACACCTTCGCATCCGACCATTAAAATATCAATTTATCCGTACAGGGCAAAAACAGGTCCTGACATGTCAGATCGAGACGTTTCATGTTTAATTTTAAAAGTAGTAAAACCCCGAAAAGTTAAACCTATATCCTCGTGTATTTAGTAGTATAGTTTATTCGCGATAAATAAATAGTCTAAATAAATAAATAATACTGTAAAGCTGAGCTCTATCAAGATAATCCTCTATTCTCTTTCTGCAGCATTATTTACAGCAGTGATTTGCGACTGTGATGCCCGTTCTGAATGTACGTGCTGTTTATCAGCAGTTCTGTTTGTAAAATATTTGTTTACTTGTTATTTTTATATTTCGTTCTGTAATCCGCTGTGTTTTTCCTGAGGAGCTGAAATGCTGAGAACGATTTAAAGGGGCGGGGTCTCCGGGACCGAGGGGCGTGGTCAGGGGCGAAGGGAGGGGAGTGTGAGATCCTGAGGGTTTAAAAGCCACAGTTTGTCCAGCTGAAAGCACATTCTGACCTGAACACATCACAAGCTGACTTCTCTGTGATCATTTAGATCACCAATACTTTAAACACAAAGATCCTCGGAGGAATGAATGCCATGGACAACATGACTGCTGACCTCAGCCAAGATGACTACGACGAGACATTAAACAACTCAATGTGTGATTTTGACGAGTGGGAACCGTCATATTCGCTGATTCCTGTGCTCTACATGCTCATCTTCATCCTGGGTCTCACTGGGAATGGTGTGGTCATCTTCACTGTATGGCGGGCTCAGTCCAAGCGGAGAGCTGCGGACGTCTACATTGGAAACCTGGCTCTTGCTGACCTGACCTTTGTGGTGACCCTGCCACTGTGGGCTGTCTACACCGGCCTGGGATACCACTGGCCCTTTGGCGTGGCCCTCTGCAAGATCAGCAGCTATGTGGTGTTGCTCAACATGTATGCCAGTGTCTTCTGCCTCACCTGCCTGAGCCTGGACCGCTACATGGCCATCGTTCACTCTCTCACCAGCACTCAGCTGCGGACCAGAGGACACATGCAGGCCTCGCTGGCCACCATCTGGATCCTCTCAGGTGTGCTGGCTGCACCAACGCTGCTGTTTCGCACCACAGTGTACGACTCCGAGACCAACCACACCGCCTGCGCCATGGACTTCAGCCTGGTGGTAAGCAAACCAGGCCAGGAGACCTTTTGGATCGCCGGCCTCAGCATCTCCTCCACCGCTCTTGGCTTTCTGATTCCCCTTCTGGCCATGATGGTGTGCTATGGATTCATCGGCTGCACCGTCACACGTCACTTCAACAGCCTGCGCAAGGAGGACCAGCGCAAACGCCGCCTGCTCAAGATCATCACCACATTGGTGGTGGTGTTTGCTGCCTGCTGGATGCCCTTCCACATTGTGAAGACCATGGATGCTCTTTCATACCTGAACCTTGCTCCTGACTCCTGCACCTTCCTGAACCTCCTTCTTTTGGCTCATCCCTACGCAACCTGCCTGGCGTACGTCAACAGCTGCCTCAACCCCCTCCTCTACGCCTTCTTTGACCTCCGCTTCCGCTCCCAGTGCCTCTGCCTCCTCAACCTGAAGAAAGCCCTTCATGCCAGTCCTGCCAGCTCCCTTTCTTCACAGAAGACCGAGGCCCAGTCGCTGGCTACTAAGGTGTGAGGAGGTGGGTGGAAGGGTGATGCAGACCAGTCAACAACTGTTACATCCTTCAAAAGAACTCAAATGTTGTTGGGGACAGGCAGAGTTTCCTTTTGTATCTGACTGTGGGAACTTGAGGAACCAGCTTCCCCTGTCCCGGGACATTGGTACTCTGTGAACTGCAAAGAAGAACAGTCTGGTTCTGAAGAACTTGATGCAGTCTGTTTGTCCTGGAGACCACAAGCAGACCGGAGCAGACCCCCACTGACAGCTGCACTCCAGACGTGCTGGATAGAGTTGGGGAGAACGAGCGAGGGCTTTTTTTGCTTTTCTCATAGTTGCCTCTGGAGCTTCATAGACTTACATGGAGCTGCAGGGTGGTGAGTGGTCCACGGAGGGGTTCGAGAGCAATTTATGGACTCTGTACTTTTGAAACTGTATTAGTGCATTTAACAGTGCTCTTTACCAATTTTGTTTTTCTCGGTTGCTTGTTTATTTTTTTGTTCTTTAAGCACTTGTTCATATGGGGCAGAGATAAGAACCCTGGTGGCCAGTCTGTCTTATCTAAACTGTCAAGATAGGGGAGGGAGGGATGGGTGCCTTACTTGAGAAGAAGTGTTGCAGCTTGATTAAAGACTTTCGGGGGGAGGGGGG
This sequence comes from Cyprinus carpio, assembly GCF_018340385.1. NCBI lineage: Eukaryota > Metazoa > Chordata > Actinopteri > Cypriniformes > Cyprinidae > Cyprinus > Cyprinus carpio. Next base: position 7,201,875 of record NC_056606.1, on the reverse strand, counting down.
TGAGACGAAAACATGGAGGGGGTGAACTCAGACAGACAGATGGCAGTTGACAAATGTTGTCGGGGAAAAGGGACGTCCAATTAATAGGTTGCAGCTTCGACAGATGAGATACTGTGCGTGTAAGTGTGAGCTAATGAAATTTGTGCCAGTGAATTTTTTATTTTGATATAACCTTGTGGGGGGAAAAAAACCTGCTGTATGATGCTTTTATGCAGTACTCTATGAATAAAACCTGTATAATGAATTTCTCGTTTGTGCCTCATCCGTTAAAACTCATGGATTCAACTGGAATGTTTGTAACATTCCGTCATGTGTGGTGTTTTCCTGTTAACTCGGGAATGAGGGTAGTTACTTTGTCCCTTATTGTCCTCAGTCAGTTCAGAATCAAAGCAAGTGACTGACAGGAAATGCATGTTTAAAGCTGATTTCCTTGCGTTTCTTGTTTTGTACTTTTTGTACATCTGTGTTACATACTCAGACTCAACACTAGGTGGGATTCATTGAGAGTATGCATGTTTAAAAAAAGATCATGACCTAAAATATGAACCCCTTAGATGTCAAATAATAAGCATTTCAATAAATATTTTCACATATTTGGTCATTTTAAAAAACATTTATATAAGTGTTCCATTTTGGCTGTATTTATTTAATTACTTGAATATATGAGTCATCTTTTTGGTATTTTGCACCCCCCCCCCAAAAAAAAAATAGAAATGCCTACTCTGCATATGGAGGGTCATCAGCCCCTAAACAGACCTCTAATGACTTAGGTCCCTAATAAGCTTTGGTCAGGACATAATCATTGTCGGAGAGACTGTGCTAATCTAAGGTAATTAGTGGGACTGATGTCTTCAGCATGGACTAATATCTTCATAATAAAGGGTGTGGTTATTATCAATAACATAAACAACAGAGATAAATCCAGTACGTGCATCAAGATTGTTGAAAACAATGAGTTCAGAACTTTATTTGCTTATATATTTACTACTTATGTAATAGTTAGAAACACAAAAAAAGACAAAAAACTAAAAGCATAAAAAATGAAAACATGACTTTTTAATTAATATGTAAAAATCATTCATTTGTAAAGACATTTCACTATTTGTGTTACATTCCTCACTCTGGATAAAATGTATATATTAAATGAATAAATGTAAATGTAAGAAAACACTAACAGGCAGTTAATGTTGACGTGAATTATATCTAATCTGAAGATTACCACGTAATAGATATTAAATAACAGACAGACTGAACACACCGCCGTACAGAGATTATGAGGCAGGCAAAAAACATGTCTGTTGAGCGGAAACAAAAAGCAGAAGCAAGAGGGAGGGACTGTAAAATACTAGAGGAAAAGTGAAAGAATAGAGGGTGTTTCTTTTATATAAATGGCCCATAGAGACACCACAAGTGTGTGTTGTGTGTGCAGTTGCTAGTGTGCGTGTGTGGGCTAGTGACCACCTTTGTGTTTATTTTGGTTTGTTTATTTGTTTTCTGTCAGGGCTGTGAAGTGAAACATGGGTAATAGAAGACAGGAAACTGCTGCCTGTCTCAGATGCCCAGCGAATGAAATATTTCCTAAATGTTAATACAGTAGAATGTGAGCTTGTATGGATTAATGATTCAATAAGGAATGTATAAGTGAAAGAACAACACTAGAACAGGGTCATGTGAAGCTGCTGCATCTCTCCTAACACCTCCACAAACTGGGCACAGATCTAATGTTGGGCTCAGTATTGCCCGCAGGTGTCAAATTATACCTTGGGGTTTCAAAGAAAATCTAAAAATCTGTAAAGATTTAGATCAAAAAAAAAACCAAACGATATTTCTAGGGACATTTTCAAAGATGCTGTAAAGATTTAGAGCAGTAATTGAATCTCCCTGATAAATGTGAATTTCATGGTGTGAAGTTGCATGTGTTAACTGAGCTGCTTCCTGTGCTTTAAAGTGAAACATTTATATGGTAGAAGAGGGAAACCTGACAGTGTCATGTCAAACAAAGGGAACATGAAATCAAACATCAAAAATCTTTTGTAACCCACTCCACTTAAAAAAGTTAATCTCTACACTTTTAGAACACCTTTTTGTTGCCTAAGTTACATTCTTTATTCCTTATCTTGACTATTTTGACATTCTGCTGTCTTGTGCTTCACAATGTGTGTTTGAAATAAAAAAAATGTATCATTAAGATGTTTTAAAGGGGTCATATGTTGCTAAAAAGAACATTATTTTGTGTATTTGGTGTAATGAAAATGTGTTTATGCGGTTTAAGGTTCAAAAAACACATTATTTTCCACATGCTGTACATTATAGTTTCTCCTCTATGCTGCACCTTTCTGAAACGCGTCGATTTTTACAAAGCTCATTGTTCTGAAAAGTGAGGTGTGCTCTGATTGGCCAGCTATCCAGTGTGTTGTGATTGGCCGAATGCCTCAAGCGTGTGACAGAAATGTTATGCCCCTTAACACTGTAATGCGTGTCCCAGTCAGAACACCGTGCAACAAGACAAAAACAATAAAACCCATTACAAACGTGGCATTTGTTGTATCCACTGGGGACATAATTACTGATTATAATGACTTATACTGTGTTTTTATGTGTTGTGTTGCATCGCTCGCTGCGTAAACATAAAAACCATTTGCATTGTTTGCATTTATGTTCAGAGAAACGACAAACAACAAGCTCTACTCTACACCAGCGGTTATCAATTCCAGTCCTCGCACCCCCAGCTCTGTATATTTTGCATGTCTCTCTTTGTTAACACACCTGATTCAGATAATCAGCTCATTAGAAGTGAGCTCTGTGCATGTACTGTGTTCCTATTGGCATGGTCCCTACACAGTGTTCATTGCTCCCTACTCCCTGAGCAGGGGTAATCTGTTGAAGTTAACCTCACTTTCATTCATTCACGGATTTGCGCTGCGCAATGTCTTCACACACCGACTAGTGTGACATCTTTTACCTATGTAAATAGATACAATTTAAATTCACGTCTCACAAACTTCAATGCACTGTGAATGGAACATATACGTTCGCTTCAAACTGGAATCATGGCGGAATATCCTGTGATGTCCACTTCACAGGACACTTACGTTCGAATAGAACAAACGTCTGAAGCGATGAGAGAGACATAAAAAATGAGCAGAGCAGGAGGGCACGAAGACTGGAATTGAGAACCGCTACTCTACACTGCTCAAAACTTGTGTTTGAATCATCAGTGGCAAATCTTTTAAATATGTAAACATACTTACAGACTGTGAGTCAGAAGCAGCGGCATTGTAGTCTACTCTCCCAGGATCAGGAAACAGTCCTCCATAAAATGTGCTGCACACATCTGAATATTTAGGTTGAACAAACAAAGTATTTTCGCTTTCACAATGAAACAGCGTCTCCATGTCATGGAGGCAGCAGCAGCAACAATACTACAGTGAGAATCAAAGTTACACCTTCTTTCTTTGCGTGAACATTTGGACAGCGTTATGCAAATCTTCCCACATCGTGACATAGACATGTGGGGGCTTGTTAGAATGAGCCGTTTCAGGGGGGCGTGGACAAGTGTTAATTTTAATAAAGTCTTTGCAACTTTAGGGATCTTTAATATTCACAAACAGCTTGTAACACTCACTTGAAATCGCATCATATGACCCCTTTAACTTCAAACCGTTGCTTTTGGCCTTAATACCAGCCTGTAATCCATAATAACTTCTAGTCTTCCTCTAGTGATTGTTGCAACCTAGAACTATCCCTTTAATATATTCAGAGAATAAGAAAGCATTTTTGAAGCTTTGTTATTACTTAGGAACAAATTAATGTTCTGTTTATTTGAGCATCGTCTCAACTAATAACATGAGTTTTAGTGGCAGAGCAGTTTGTTTCCCAACCAATTGAAGACAGGGGCAACTGTTTGAGGAAACATGTTTGAAAACAATAATTTCTGTAAATCCACTGAGTGACACTAATGGTACAGTAATCACACACTTTTGCATTAGAGAAAAGACAGAAAATGATGAGATGATTGCTTGACCTCTTACGTCTATGTTTCATGTTACATCTCCCCCTTTCCTGTCCTGGCAGCTTTAATGTCACATGATTCACACATTGACCACATACACTTTCATTTTGATTGGAGTTCCATGAACTGCAAAGCAGTGCAACCTAAACAATCTGAAACCAGACAGAGTACACACATTATATTATATAACATTTATAGATCAGAGATAACTGAAATTATACGTGATAATGAGGACTGAGAATGTGGAAATGGACAGAGGAGAAAGAGTGGAGATGGTGGTGGCTATCTATGACAGTGCAGATACTGTGAGACATCATGATCTCCGGACTCACGCAGAGAGACGACAACCACTTCAACACACAGGTAGTAATGAAATTTATGGTAGCACTTTATTTTACAGTCCTGTTCCTCATGTACATACTATGTACTTATTTTAGTAATTACAATAACTATGTAATAACTAGGTACTAACCCTGAACCTACCCCTAAACCTAACCCTACCCCATGTAGTTACCTTGTATTACCAGAACTTTATAGTGTTTAAGTACACTATAAGTACATGTAAGTACACATACTGTAAAATAAAGTGCAACCAAATTTATCTTTATAACAGTCAGACAAAAGTATTGTAGAATGTCTTGTAGTCATTTTGGCTCATTTTTGTAAACATTCTTTAAATTGCTCACTCTTAAAAATAAAGGCTCCAAAAGGGGGTTTCCACAGCGATGCTATAGAGAACCATTTTTGGTTCTTCAAAGACCCTTTCAGTGAACAGTTCTTAAAAGAACCATATTTCACACCTAGTGTGAAGAAGATTTCAATAATATAAAGAACCTTTTGTCCACTGGAAAGGTTCCATGGATGTTAAAGTTTTTTCAGTGAAGATTAATATTCTGAAGAATATTTTTCCACTATAAAGAATCTTTAGTGGAATAGAAAGATTTCATGGATGTTACCATTTTTTCATGTCACTTTACTGGAATCTTCATTTACTATAGATGCCAATAAAGTACCCTTTTAACCCTTTTAAGTGCAAATGTCACAAATGTCTGCAAAATCTAATAATAACTCATTCAAAACATTTAATTCACATTTCAAAGCCTAGTCATAGTGTCAGTAAATTTGTCAATACCACCAAAATAAGTTTTTTTTTCAATTTCAGGTGACTTTTTTAATTTTTTAAATTTTAGCTATTTAGATATTTGGCTATTTCAACAGAATGTAAAAGTTTACTGCTAAAAATGAATACTGTAGCACACAGTAGAAAAATTCTCATTTGTAAGTAAACAGTACATGTTTGTAGAAATGTATTACATATAAAATTCATGTATAAAATTTTCATATGTATGAAATTCAAGTATAAAATTTGAATGTCCATTATTTCCCATTTCATACATGTAAAGTCATATTTAGTGGCGTTCAGGCAAGAATGTAAGATTGTGATTACTGTTTCATTACAATGGCAGGTCATTTTCCAATTTAGCAGACATCGCAAACATTCCATGTCATATATTTGTAGAATATATATGTATGTCTGACAGATTTTCATAACTGAATGGATCATTTTGCATGCGATGGCTCACATGATGAAATAATGTTTAGAACTTATGATCGTTTCACTGAGAATCAACTCAGTTTTGATCATCAAACAAATAAGCAATTATACTGTACTTAGGGCCAGATTTAATAAACAGGAAAAATTAGAGTGCGACTACTGTATAAACACGACAGAAGTGGAAAGTTCTGCAGGTGATCTACTGATATTGCAGATCATTTCTGTGATGACTGATGCAAGCAGCGCAAATTAACATGGGGTCAAAAAACAACAACACAGGAGCAAAATGGGTTAAGACATGCTTTGTTGGTTGTTAAATAATGTCACAAATTTTGGTAATGCAAACCTTAGTAAATAACCTTGCACGATTCATTTTAATACTCTCTTCATACCAATTTTGTGTCTGAAAGGGAAACTCAAATGCAATAAGCTCAACTGCAAAAATACCTGTGTCCACGCATTTACATCACTAGTTTTTTTTAACACCAAACAATGGTTTGCAGTGGGCTCAAGCTGTTACTAAATCTGGCCCATACTCTTTTGCACATGTATTTAAAACACATGCAACTGGCTTAAAACAATTTCTATTTGGTGTGAACAAGAAAGTAACTGTTTTGAGAAAAAGAGAAAAAACTTTTTTAAGAATTGAACCAAAGTGGTTGCATAAAACTGTAAGAGTAAAGTTCTTGAAGTCATAATAGTAAAGTATAAGTGTGAAAACACATTTAAAGGGAGACATGGTCTATTTTACCGATGTCCTTGCTATGTTTCTGGACCTGGGATTACAATTGTATTTCTGTCTACGGAGGGTCAGAGAGCTCTCAGATTTTATCAAAAATATCTTAATTTGTGTTCTGAAGATGAACGAAATGTCTTCCAGGTTTGGAACGACATGAGGGTGAGTAATTAATGACGGAATTTTCATTTTTGGGTCAACTAACCCTTTAACCTCATTTTTGTCGTTCACAGGAAGTGTCTCAGTGAAGAACAGAAAGCACAGAGCAGCTGAAGTGTGTTTGTGTCTGCTGTGTTTTCTTCTGCTGACTGCTGTAATAGTGTGTGTGTGTTTCACCTCCGAGAGAAAGCAGTTACTAACTCAGATCAGTAACCTGACTGAAGAAAGAGAGAAGACACTTGCCAAATATGAGCAGATACTGAACCACAATAATAACCTGACTAAAGAAAACAAGCAAATACTTTCTAAATATGAGCAGATACTGAACCAAGAAAGACAGCAGATATTTACAAATAATATAAAATTAATAGCAGAGAAAGAACATTTACTGAAGGAGAACAAAATTATGACTGAAGAAAGAGAGCAGATAAAAAAGACCTGTGAACTCCAACAAGGACTTTTGGAACAAGGTAGTTCTGTGTTCATTCTCCCAAAATCATTAAAAAAATTATTTCACCCCATTCAAATAAGTGTTGACTTAAACATCAAGTGAGAATACTGCATATGAACAAAACTAACCTGTCTAAACTAATATCTAAACTATTCTATTAACAGATCAGCAAGAGGATCCCTTTAAATGGATTTACTACAACTTTAGTTTTTATTATATTTCATCTGAGAGGAAGAGCTGGAGTGACAGCAGCAGAGATTGTCAACAGAGAGGAACAGATCTGGTGATCATAAACAGTTCAAAGGAACAAGTAAGTGATAATGAAAAAGATTTTGCGTTGACAGTTGAGTTGTTTGTGCATGTTGCTCTATACGGGTTGGTCTGTTTTAAGTCAAGTCAAGTCACCTTTATTTATATAGCGCTTTTAACCATACAGAATGTGTCAAAGCAGCTTTACGGTATTAAATACGGAACAGTGTATAATAATGCAAAAGGACAACAGTAAACACTCAATTTTAATTTAAAGACATCTTTGAATTCATTGATGTCATCATCCAGCTCAGTTCAGTTTAAATAGTATAAATAAAGTCACTGGATATTAAGTGCCCCAACTAAGCAAGCCAGAGGCGACAGCGGCAAGGAACCAAAACTCTATCGGTGACAGAATGGAGAAAAAACCTTGGGAGAAACCAGGCTCAGTTGGGGGGCCAGTTCTTCTCTGGCCAGACAAAACCAGCAATTTTTTTTTTTTAACTAATAATGGTTGGTCTGTTTTTAAACATTTGAGATGCTTATGGATTATATATATATATTACTGTTCTTTCAAAACAGGATGTTTTACAAAAGATTGCTGTTTCTGATCAGTTTTGGATTGGTTTGGGAAAGATGGAAGGAGAATGGAAATGGATTGGTGGCACCATAATGGCAAAATCATAAGACATAAATCAATTACACTGTTGCAGTATCATATAGTATTCAGAACTGACTGAAGTCTACTGAAAATAAAACAGTTTGCTTCATTGTTGTTTCAGGTACTGGAGTTCTCACTATCTGCATTCATATGGTTCATACTGTGCTCTGATGACTTCATCAGGTTGGATAGCTGATAGATGTGATTCTAATAAAAAATGGATCTGCAAGAGAAGAATTTTAAAATAGCTCATTACATAAAATAAATATGTACATGCAGTAAAATAAACCCATCATGTTTCGGAAAAGCAGTCAATCTAATTTGTGATTTGAATGGTATCATTGTACAGTACAGTAAGTGATTTTAAAATATGACTTACAACATTTGATATATATATATATATATATATATATATATATATATATATATATATATATATATATATATATATATATAAAATAAAAAATAATAGGGCTGTCAAATGATTAATCACGATTAATCACATCCAAAATAAAAGTTTTGTTTACATAATATATGTGTGTATACTGTGTATATTTATTATGTATATATAAATACACACACATGCATGTATATATTTAAGAAGAATATGTTATGTTTTATATATTAAATATATTTATATATAATATAAAATATAAGAATATAAATATATAAATGTATATACATGTAAATATTTTCTAAATATATAATTTATGTGTGTGTATTTATATATACATAATAAATATACACGGTACGCACACATATATTATGTAAACACAAAACTTTTATTTTGGATGAGATTAATCGTGATTAATCATTTGACAGCCATAAAAAATAATTATAGAGATCAACTCCATTAATGTCTCTGGATATTGGTCATGAGAAAGTGTCAGTGGTCTGGTGTCTTACTGTGAAGGTCTTTTTGAGTAGCTTTTCCTCCCTGCTGGTCATATCAACAGCAATCAAAGCCAGCAGACAGACTGATGGTCCCTCATTCTGCACTGTGACTCTAGTGATAGATGGATCACTGCTGATGTGTATTTGTCTTTCCTCATCAAAGCCTCAGACTCTTAACCACTGCAATTCAATTACAGAAGCTTTCATCTACATCCTTTTCCAAAAACAGTGAACTCAACAGTATCAGGTACTCAGATCCCAAATACTTACTTTACAAAGAGGGATGCTTAAAAACAGCTTAACAGTTTTGGTAAATAACTGTTTAAACATAAAATAAAACTAAATATGTTGTGTTCTTTATCTATTAGTTTATACATATTTGTGAAATTTATCAAATACATATTTCATCAGTTTGTTTATGGTTAAGTTTTTTTTATGTCCTGTAATTGAATCTGTTAATCACGTATCTTGCTGCAGAAATAGGTGTGAGCAACACTATCAACTGATCTCTTGAGTAAACTAATGTTTCATTAACACAGCAAAGCACTAATGCTAATGGCCTCTTGAAAAACAAAACAACAGACTTTAAAGGAGATGAGCCATTTAGTAGACACAATACACTCTCTTACTAAAAAACATCACAACATCACATTGCTGCCCCAATGGGCAATTACAAGTTCTGCCACCAGAAGCAAAAGCCAACATAACAGTTTTGATGTAACACAATTGATCTGTCGATAACACTACAGCATGTGCTGTCTGTCCACACTTAACAGCATAACTAAAATACATCTTTTGCATCCAGTGCTTGCTTGCTTATTTAAGTCACATCAGCTAACCACAGTTGTACATCAGGGCTCGGTGCTGGGCCCACTTCTCTTCCTAATACACACAACCTCAATGGGCCCAATCATTCAGATTTTCTTATCACTACTATGGCAGTAACACGCTCTTCCTGTCATTTCAGTCGGATGACCCCATAGTATCCGGAAAAATCTCAATTTGGCTTTCTGACAGATTGACGTAAATTAATAATAACACCATTTTCAGCACAGTCTAATGAAGGCTAAATCATTTGTCATCCCAGACAGTCTGCAATTCAACACAACATCATCAAACAGCTTAGTTTAACAACAGTAACACCATTGAGGCCAGTAAGAATCTTCATACATACATACGTAAGTCAGATTTTTTTTTCTTTTTTTGAAAAAACAAACAAATATATTTTTGTTCAGCAAGGAAGCATTAAATTGATCAAAAGTGACAGTAAAGACTTTTACATTGTTACAAAAGAGTCATATTTCACATGAATGAGGGAGCATAAGAGACTTTAAAAATCTTGAAAACATTAAAAATCATATAAACCTTTAAACAGTAGTGTACACTAAAATGACCTGGGAAAAGTTAATAAAATATATATTTTTAATTTACCGGCTATTTGATTTAATATGTTTTGTGTTATGCTCTGATAATTATCAATTTTCAAGTGTCCAGATACTTTCTGGGCCTACTTTTACTGGCAGACCTATCTGTCCAAGTTTGGAAATTTGTATTGCTGTGCTTTTTATGTTGTAGCACTTCTCATTTATGGCCTAATTAGAAGTCACTTTGGATAAAAGCCTAAATGAATAAATTTGTAAATGTAAATTTTCCTGATGGCCACAAACTGTAACCACACCTATGCAAACTGCCACACCCTTATGATTGCATGAAATATGCATTAAAACACAGTTGGACCATGCTTAAGTATTCATATGGGCAGTAGATGTCATTGAAGCTTGGTCAATGAGGCTTTGTTTTGATTGCAGCTGTTTTGTCACCGCCCAGGTCAATCGTGAGCACAGGAAAAGAGGTGAACTAATCCTAGAGAACTCAAAAACAAACTTAGGCCTCACTCAGCTCCAAAGCTGTACATCAAGGCAGTGAAACTCATTTTATTACACAATGGCATAAAAGTGGTCAGTGTGATGTTCTGGAATAATAAAGCCAATGGAAACCTCCAACCTTGAGTTGCAGTTAGCAAAATTTCAGTTTGCAAAAACAGGTCCGTGGTCAATAGTGTAATGATGTATGAAGCACAGATCACAAAGAAATCACTTTCAAACTAAGTAGCTTTTGTTTGTTAGCTTAGCAAATTCACTTGACCAAATGAGCAAAATATGCATGGGGAACTTTTCACCCTCATGCAAAACTCCTGTTCATGTCGATTCCTATTGAAATGATTTCATCCACAAAATCACATCAAGGAACAATGTGACCACACCTTTAGAAAAAAAGGGAAAGACCCAGTCGAGACACAAATGATTATAAATCAAGGCAACAGAGCAAGTCAGGCAAAAATAGCTCTTGAGGAAACGTGTGTGGCTTTACTAGGCCAGAACAATGGGAGAAGAGGGCGGCTCGAGAAATAGGCCAGCAGTGGCTACAGTATAAAGGAAACTAGCAATGACCCCCAAGGAGCTTGTGGAAGACTCGTGGCTTCCTGCCCTGGTTCATGCCTCCTGCACCTCCTCCAGTGTGAAGAAGGGCTCTAGTGCGCAGGATAGGGGTCGCAGTGCCAGAGAAGGTCGGGGGTCCCACAAGGGTAAGGTTCCTGTCCAGGGAAATCCTGTCTTTCAACTGCATCACATTGGGGTTCAGGACCCTCACTGTGTCTACAGGCCCCTAAGGGACTGTTAGCTCAAAAATGCAGATTGTCTGACAAAGCAAGCCACACTTCCTTAACACTTTCTGATTGAACTCGAGGTCACAGAAAGCGTACGCCAGGAGCAGAGGAGTTTCCGAACTGCAGAATCAGGCCAAAGATCATCAACACCTTCAGCATACACTTTTAAGAATAAAGGTTCTTGATGGTTCCATGAAGAACCTTTAAAATCCATGGAATCTTCCATTGCACAAAAGGTTCTTTATAGCAGTAAACAGTTAAAATGTTCTTCACATTAAGAAAAAAAAATCTTTTAAGAACTGTTAACTGAAAGGTCTGCGAAAAACCTCTTTTAGAAGCTTTATTTTTAAGAGTGTAAGCAGCATCTTCAGACACCTGAGGTTCATCCTCCATGAGAAGCGAGACTAAAGACTGAATATAGTGGGTTGTAGAGGCACGTCGGCGATATGCATGATGCGATCGCACCGGATCTATGGGTGTGAGACCAAGAGGACTCATCCTCCCTGATGTACAAAGCATCCCTTCATGAGCGTCTCTATTCTCTCCATTGTGAGCGCTGGTTTTAGGGCCGTCTCTAGCTCTCCCTCTCTCAGGCCTGTCACTGGAGCTAAATGACTTCCCTGTCATCAGCTGAACCCACAGCCGGTTCAGCTGCAGGCATTCAGGCGAGCTGAGCTGACAGCTCACTCCTGATCACAGAGGCTCACAGAGGCACATCTTAAATGGTATGCAGTAAATTAAATGAGGCTGAGCTACATTATGGCCTTAATGGGAAAACATTACCTGTCTGTCAGAACTAGAATGCCACATTGTCTAAAAGCAATGACACACTGAATATGTCTGTGTGTGTGTGTGTGTGTGTACCTGGTATTTCCTACATCATGGTTACATAATGTAGGTTCTCTACATTAAGTTTATTAATACCAGTAAATTTTGACCTTGTGGGGACATGAGGAAACAAACATTGAGTTGAAACTTCTGAAGTTTTAGAGTGAGGGTAAGGGGATTGAAAATACAGTTTGTACAGTAGAAACCATTACGCCTGAATGTCCCCATAATGATAGAAATACCAATTTGTGTGTGATATGTTAATTTCAGTGTTGTTTCCATGTTATTTTCTGGGTTCATGAAAGTAATTGGTAAAATTGGAACTAAGAAACCTAGCAAAAAAAAAAAAATTATTCAGCAAGGACACATTAAATTGATCAAAAGTGACAGAAAAGACTTTTATATTGTTACAAAAAAATTTTTTTCAAATAAATGCTGTTCTTCTAAATTACATATTAATCAAAGAATCTCTTAATAATTATATCACAGTTTCCACAAAATATTAAGCAGCAACTGTTTGAAAGATTGACAATAATAATGATGATGATGATAATAATAATAATAATAATAAAACGTTTTTGAGCAGCAAATCAGTATATTAGAATGAACATCACAGGAATAAATTAAGAATAAATGCTAAAAATGAGAATTGCAGAAAGAGTTTTCTTATTGTATTTTAAACACATTTTGAGTTTTAAGTCAGTAAACAAACGAAACAATTGTATTATCTAAATGTGCCATTTGGGGGCAGTAGCTCTAAACTAAACGTAAAGTGTCAAGACACACATTGTTTACGGAAACTCTCCATAGACGTAATGGCTTTTATACAAGTTGTATTTTCTATCCACACCAACCCTACACTTTAACCTACCCCTTACAGAAAACTGTGTGCAAGTGTGTTTGTAAGTGTATGTGGTTTGTGGTCAGTTCATCTTCTGCATCCGTTCTCACTGTTTCTGACCAATGTTTCAGTAAACAGCCCATTGCTTTTATACCTCAAAATATGATCAAAATATGGCATCATGTGGATGTTGCTCACAAGTTTATATACTTAACTCTTATTCTTGATTCCAATTTGGTCAGTGCTGAAAATGAAAAAGGAACATTTTAATGATGTTGCAAAGTCTGCTCAGGTTAAGGCTTTATAGTTAAATATTTGACATGACCCAAAACAGCAAAGGCACAGCTAGTAGACTGAGAAGGGAATATGAGACAACCACAAATGTTCCATGATGAACCGACTTCAACTTGACGCTAGGGACATCTGCTGCAGGTGTCTGAGCTTGTAAATGTGACTTACATGCTCTACAGTTTGAGCTGTAGCAACACTAGATTTCTGTTTAGTTCAGATCTTGGAGCAGATCTTAAGAGCTTTGTCCCTCTTGTCTGTCGTATTACCTGTCATAATATGGTGTAAATGTGCCAAAGATACTGTAGACTAAGTAACTAATTGAGCTTAAACAGCACAGCAAAGAATTATGTAACTATGGCTTTCAACTGATTAAACAATTACTTATATAGATGTAATATATAATTAATTTACTGTATGTGTTTGAAATATGCATCCTGGTGCTCTATTATTACTAGTTAAAAAAAGTAAGTAAAATAACATTTTGTAATGTCTAATAAGGTTCATTCATAATTCTGTGATTACACTGATTGTCTTAAAGTATTATTTAATGTTTTGACAATTTAACAATATTGCATTAATCCTGACTGTACTATCTTTTTTTTCTTTCTTTTCAAGCCCCTCCTTAACTATTCTTCACGGAGTCCACACACTCTAAGATACATCAAAAGAGTTTCCAGACATTATCTCATTTCAGGTAAAATATTATATAAATATCTTTCACAGATCTTTATACATGTTTCTTTTTTGTTTAAATGTTTTGTGATTTGTTTTTACATTAGACTGGACAAAGACATCTTTGTCAAGGAAGTATTTAGCTATCACTGTTAAAGAAAAAGTATCAAAATGTTAACAGTAAAAGACTGTAAAATTTTACTTTAAAAACGATTTGGTTAACAGTAAGTTTCCTTATTCTTTATGGTAAAAAAAACTGTAATAAAACTATAACAGGACATTTCGTTTTATTTTACAGTAAAATGCTGTTCAGTATACAGTTTTTTTGAGTTAAAAAGACAAAATCATCTTACAATTTAAAGTGAAAATTTATTTCTTATTTATTTATTTATTTATTTGTGTGCACCTTATATGTTAGTATATCACTTTTGATGTGCTTTGATTCATTATGTGACTTTCTTATTACCACCAGTTTTTGGTGGTTGTATTATAAAGATATGAAACAGATTTGAGTATTAACATTATATCTGTATGTTAATGGAAGATACATTTACAGAATATTCAGTTTTATTTTTACTGTAAATTTAAGTTCAATCAATTAAAAAACAAATAAAACCACCATAAAGGCTTGTGTGTGTTGTTTAACTTGAACTTGACATGCATATTACAGAAATCAAAAACTCTTCCGAGAATGGAAAGCAGCGAGGTCATCTCAACTGAGAAACCTACAGTTGTTATCCAGTTAAATCCACTGGCGACACAAGACGGGGTTATTTGTGATGAAGGAGATTATCATTATACAGCTCTTAAAAGACTTTTCAAAGCAGAACCAAAGGCACTGGGGGTAATGCATTGAATGATGAATTATAATTATATGATGTATGGTTTGGAGAATTACCTGTTAATTTAAACATCTGACCTTCATCTGCCCTCTAGACAGTCCAGATAATGGTTGGACTGATGGTCTTCTTTCTTGGTATTGTACTTCGCATCCGTGTCCCTGAGTACAGTTATTATGGTGTTTTTGAATATAGTGGCATAACTTACTGGGGATCCCTTGTTGTAAGTTTAATTTAATGGTTTTGCTCTTTTGCTTCTCATTTCCAGAATCATTGAAATACCATGTGTTTCCTTCTCAGTACATCAGTGCTGGATCTCTGTCTGTTGCGGCGCAGAATAAACTTTATCCGTGTCTGGTATGTACAAATCAACCACCAATTCAGCCCATTATAACTCTTTAATTGTAACATTGTTTTTAATGTATTTCCACACTAATATCAGTTATAACCTTAGGTTGTCACAAATGTAGCATAAGTTCTAAAACTATATTTTATTTTATATTATTTTATTTTATTTTGATTTGAGTAGGTCTCTTCCACTTAAAAGTATTTATGAGTTTAATGCCTTTTCACTGATCTGTTCATTATAAAATACTCCCAGTGGTCTGAAAGAAGTAAATTATTTCATTGCAGGTGAAAGCCTCTCATGGAGTGAATACTTTCAGCACCCTAATTGCAATGATAGCCATTTTTCTGATGAGCATGCAATTAGCATCAATACCAAGAAATCATGTAAGTTTATGTCCTCAGGAATGCACAATGTATGCAATATTTTGCATTCATGTTTAATATGCATTTATTTGTTTTTAGCTTGTAATTACTGTGTCAGTTGCAATTGCTTGTGTGTGTGTGTGTGTGTGTGTGTGTGTGTGTATTCTGATTGTTGAGATGCTCTGATAACTAGCTCAATATACCTGCTTCAATACAATTTTTGTTCAATTTTTGTAGCATTTTATTTTGCCGACCATTGTAATATTGGCATTCACCATCCTTCAGTTCATCATCTCCATCTGTATCTCAACATTTTCCTACAAAGCCATCAGCAACAACGACTCTACAGTAGTAAATGTTGCACTAAACTAGGTAAATGATTTAAAGATGATGCTTTTATTCCCATTACCAGGGTGGCAGTCAGTTATTTGCATTAAAGTCAATTGAGAGAACGATGCACGAACAAGCCACAACCAAAGAAAGCTATTAGAATGAAAAGGAATGCAATAAAGCAATGTTTCATGGTAAACTGCCTTTAGTGCACATCATACTGTATGAAATGGGCATAAGAATATAACATAACATGTTTTATTGCTTTTCCCTTTATAATTTAGCAAAGACAGTACAACCTAAAAAAGGGTCTGGATGGTGTGTGGTTCTTATTAGCAGAATTAAACTCAGAGGTGGAAAGTAACGAATTACATTTACTCGCGTTACTGTAATTGAGTAGCTTTTTTGTGTACTTCTGCTTTTTAAAGTAATTTTTAAAATCTGTAATTTTACTTTTACTAAAGTATTTTTTGTTTGAAGTATTGTACTTCGCTACATTTTAAAACTCATTAATTACTGAGTAAAAAAAAAAAATCGCCCCCCGGAAACTACTGCAGTAAATAATGGGCAGGAGGGCAAACTGACGCTAAAATCACAAGAAAGATGCAGACGGACAAAACAGGCGTTAGTGGTGCAGACACCGCTGAAAACAAAACCCCGTCATATTCTGAAGTTGAACTCGAAGGAAATGACGTGAACCCTGGTCATATTTATGCTTTATTATGCAATGTAAGCTGTGCTTACCTAGGGAGACCAAACTAGCAGCTTATAAAATCTCGACAAGACATCAACCCTTCACAAGCATGTAGAGGTAAGCTAAATAATTGCATCGCTGCATTGGTGGTTAAAATGAAGCTTTGACATTTTAGCAAGAGGTTTTGCACAAATAATTAGGCAAAAAGACAGTGGTGCGGAGTGTGCGATATATATCGTCTGCGATAATATCATAATTGTCGATAATAATCGATTATATATATATATATATATATATATATATATATATATATATATATATATATATATCAAGTTAATTAAGAGACATACATATTTACAACAGGTCAGTAAACAAGTTAATTAAGAGACTTGCGTTTTAGACACCATATTGCCTGTTTTTGCTCTATTTCTACAACAAAAAAATAATTCCAAGCACAGTTTTGCGTCTCTGAACAACATGACAGTGTTTCGTTCCTGAATGAATCAACCGTTTAAATGATTCGGTTCAATCGCAATGACTCACTTATTAACAGTGACTTGCTGACACCTACTGGCCATTTTAATTTCACATTTAAAGTATCTTTTGATTTTTTTTATTAATAATTCATTTCTTATAATTTCAAATGAGTATTCAACATTTTATGTCTGGTTTATCAAAACATTATTCATGCATTTGTAACTGCAGGTTAAATGCATTCGTGTCCTGCACTAAACAGTGTGTAAATACATCTAAATGCCACTTCCGATGAAGCTTCTGCATTTCCTCTGCATTGAAAAGATGAGTTTGTTGATACTGATTTGCCTGGTAACAGCCCAAATGTCTTATTATTCTAAATAACTGATTCATTTAATTAAAAACAACTAGTGTGAGATTAATAGGCCTATCCCGGGGGTGTCAAACTCAGTTCCTGGAGGGCCGTAGCCCTGCAGAGTTTAGTTCTAACCCTGCTCCAGCACACATATCATGTAGTTTTCAAATAAGACTAAATGATTAGATTAGCTGGATCAGGTGTGTTTAATTAGGGTTATATCTAAACTGTGCAGGACAGTGGCCCTCCAGGAACTGAGTTTGACACATTTTTGCCTCCCTCCCACTGTTAAAATGTAACTAAGTAATTTTTACTCTGAGTAAATTTTAAAACGAGCTACTTTTTACTTTTACTTGAGTAGATTTTTAGACTGTTACTTTTACTTTTACTTAAGTAACATTTCAACAATTTAATAGCACTTTAATGTGGTGTGACAGATCAATATCATCTTTACTACAAGTTATAACTAACTTCTGTACTAACATACAGTATCTTGTCTGTTGCTGCTTCCCAGGAAAACTGAGTCACAGTGAAGAGATCAAAGGCTGCAGGAAATTGATATCTCACATTGTTGCTTTTTAATCTGTTCTAGTGTTACAGTGTTGTATTCATGCATATATGAAAATTACTAATTATACATCAGACCCAACGTTTTGACATGCATTTTCTTTTTTATGTTTGACATGGAGAAAAAAGACTGTATTTGTTAACCAAGTTTCTGAATGAGTATATTCTGAAAGTATTTTAAGACCAGTGCTGGGGGTAATGCATTACAAGTAGTGTGAGTTATGTAATCAGATTACTTTTTCAAGTAACTTGTCACACACTCACTGTTTGGACCCTGGTTGTGTGTGTGGTAAATTGGTTGTCATCTGATTTCATCATTATGTTTAGGTGTGTGCCATTATCTCCCCTACTTAAGTTCAGTTCTTTTAGTGTTTGTCTGTTGGGTCTCTATTAAAGTTCTAGACTAAATGTGAACATGCACTTGCACAAAAACAAATTGAGTTTTCCTCAAAATTAATAAAAACAGTGAAATGCAAACTCAGAATATGATGCAAACCTGCAATAATTAAATGTTAAATAAAAGAAATTTCCTTCATTTATTTAATCCCATTTTAATAATCAGTGTCTTCGCTGATCCAATTCAACCATAATAATAAAACAATATATTGCTGTGGAGTGTTGAACTTTCTTCTCCTGCATCTTTTGCAGTTCAGAATGGCAGCACAGCTGAAAAGTTTGTTTGAGCTGCAGTCTCTACTGTACAGATACGACTTTACATTTCCTTCCGCTTCAGGCTTTTTCATTTCATTTTAAGTGTCAAACATCTAAAACACATTACAAAACAACACAACTCCTTTCACTTCAGGTAAAATATTTCATGCTAACATAAAGCAGCCCAGGTGAGAAAAATATTTAATGTATAAAAAAAACGCATTAATATCCATAAAATTTAGCTAAAGTAACACAATTCACTTTTTAAAGCAGTAATGCAATATTGTAATGCATTCCTTTTAAAAGTAACTTTCCCCAACAGTGATTAAGACAGTTTTTCTATACGTGTTATATAAGAAAAAACACGTTATATGTTAATAAAGCAGAGGAAAAAACACAAAACGCAGACAAAACCACACACACAACACACCACACACACACACACACAACACACAAACACACACACACACACACACACACACACACTAAAAACTGTTTACAGATATTTGTGTTCAAAAATTCTATATTTTATATGCTACCTTGTATTTTTATTAGAATTACAGGAGGAAGAGTGTTACATAATCATTAAAAGTATAAAAGCAAGTTCATATGACACAAGCTCCTCCTCAGCGGTTCTTTCACAGCAGGTAAAATATTTCATGCTAACATCTATGATTATCATCAACACAACTCCTTTCACTTCAGGTAAAATATTTCATGCTAACATCTATGATTAGTTTAATTAAAAAGCCTATATTTGTATACACACTTTAAAAAATACATTATTTAAAAATCAACCATCATCTTTTGACTGTTTTGATCTTTCATACCAGTTGTTTTGGTGTACATTTCTGCTCATTTATTGTTTTACTTTTGTACATATAATTCCAATTAAAGGGTTTTGGGATTCCTTTGGATCCCTGTCAAAAATACTATATAGATTTATAATAAGTGTTTATCTTAAGTTGCAATCAAATGATTATGATATGAGTGTATATTATTGACAACATTTTTAACTGTGAAGTTCTTTTATGACCTTTTTATAACATTGCAAGCTAATGTAGGTTGTGTTCTTGTTTTAGAAATCCTGGCGGTATCAGAGTTTATAACTCTAGACACATAATGAAGATGTACCATACATGAAAAGCAAAGAAAAGCTACCTTAAATGAGTTGCAAATGCCTACATTTTCATGCTAAATTAACAAAATTAAAATAATTTTAATAACCAAACAAACCAAAGAATTCCACAGTAACCATATACTTCCATTCAAATAATATTAGATTTTTTTCATACTATGAAAACCAGTTGGTACTGGCAATAGATTACCAACAGGTTACCAATATTCTTCAAAATATCTTTTGTTTTCAGCAAAACATAGAAACAGAATTCTCATTTTTGTGTGAACTATCCCATTAATTACATGTGAAAACTTTGCCTAGAATGGAAAGCAGCGAGGTCATGTCAACTGACAAAGCTACAGTTATCATCCAAGTCAGTCCACAGGTGCCACAAGATGCTCTTATTTGTCATCATGGACAGGAGACCGGAGGAGCATATCACAATATGGCTCTTACAGAATTTGTCAGAGCACAACCAAAGGCACTGGGGGTAATCCATTTAATGATTCATTATTATTATGAATGATTTTGTTAATACCTTTATTATCTCATTTTCTTCTGCAATAAAATAGAAAAAAATTTTGTCATATGTCCTTAAAGGGGTCATATGATGTTGCTAAAAAGAACATTATTTTGTGTATCTGGTGTAATGCAATGTTTTTTATGCGGTTTTAAGGAACAAAAAAAAAACAAACAAACAAACAAAAAAAACACATTATTTTCCACATAATGTACATTATTGTTGCTCCTCTATGCCCCGCTTTTCTGAAATGAAAGCTCATCATTCTGAAAAGTGAGGTGTATGCTGATTGGCCAGTTATCCAGTGCATTGCGATTGGCCGAATTTCTCAAGTGTGTGATGACCCTTACCATACTGTGATGCTGTGTGTCCCGGCGACCGATAAAACTCATTACAAACGAGGCATTTGTTGCATCCAATGGGGGAAATAATTACTAATTATAATGACTTATACTGTGTATTTATGCATTGCGTATCGCCCTGCATAAAACCATGTCTGCATTTGTGATCGGAGAAACGACGCACTACTCTACACTGCTCAAAACTCACGTTTGAATCATCAGTGGCAAATCCTATAAATATGAAAATGTACTTACAGGCTGTCAGTCAGAAGCGCCAGATGGTCCTTGCAAAGTTAGAATTGCCCCACTTTATAGAAACAGACACAGGCATTGTAGGCTACTCTCCCAGGAAACAGTCCTCAGCCTCTGTAAAATGCACTGCACACATCTGAATATTTGGGTTGAACTGTTCTGGAACAGTGTTGAAATACAACTTAACCACTGATTTGTAGTTGTGTCCTCTTTTGGAAATCCAAACAAAGTAGTTTTGCTTTCACAACGAAACACACAGCGACTCCACAACATGGAGGTGGTGGCAACAGCGAGAATAAAAGTTATGGCTTCTTTCTTTGTGTGAACATTTGGGCGGCGTTATACAAATCTTCCCACATCGTGACGTAGAGATGTGGGGGTGTGTTAGAACGAGCCGTTTTAGGGGTGTGTGGTTGACTCTTAACTTTTATTAAGAATATCTCTTTGGATTTGAGACTTTAGTCATTGCGACTTCACAGATCTTCTTTATGCACCAAGAGCTTGTAACACTCCAAAGAGAAAGGAAAAATTTAAATTGCATCATATGACCCTTTTAAGTGAATATTGTGGTCTGATTGCTTTAAGACTGTAGCACATAAAACACATTTCCCTTGTTTGTATCGCCAAACATGAATGATATCCTATTTCACATAACAGATGTTTATATATTCTCCACAAGACAAAATAATAACTGAATTTATAAAAAATGTTTACATGCCCTTGAATCTTAATACTTTATGTCATTTCTTGGATGATCCATGACGTAATAGTTGTTCATGAGTCGCTTGTTTGTCCTGAGCAGTTCAACTGCCTGCTGTTCTTCAGAAAAATGCTCCAGCACATTCTTTGGTTTTCCAGCATCTTCTGCATATTTGAACCCTTTCCAAAAGTGACTGTATGATTTTGAGATCTATAGTTTTACACTGAGGATAACTGAGGGACTCATACACAACTATTACAAAAGGTGAAAACATTTATTGATACACAAGAAGGCAACATAATGCATTAAGAGCCGGGGGATGTAAACTTATGAACAGGATGATGATGTGTGAATTCTTCTCATTTTGTTTAACAATCATATTTTTTCATTTAGAACTGGACTTCGGAAGCTAAATAAATACATAAGACAAAATAAGTAAAATTTACCCTGATCATCCAATTAAAAAAAAGGTTTAACCCACCCCCCCCCCCTCTCTTAATGCAACGTGTGGCCTTCTTGAGCATCAGTAAATGTTTTTACCTTATATGATATGTTCAATGTCAATCTCACTGTTGGAATGGGTTCAAATATGCAGAAAATGTTGGAAAACCAAAGAATGTGCAGGAGCTGGAGGATTTTTCTGAAGAACAGCAGGCAGTTTAACTGTTCAGGACAAACAAGGGACTCATGAACAACTATCACAAAATATATAAACAGTCATGGATCATCCAGGAAATTACACACAGTAGTAAGATTCAATGTAAACTTTTGAATGGGGTCATTTTTATAAATTCTGTATTATTTTGTCTTGTGGACATATATATATAATTACATTTGACCCATATCTGCCCTGTCTAGACTGTCCAGATATTGACTGGAGTGATGATTTTCCTATTTGGTATCGTACGCTCCAGCCACTACACTTACGGTTTTGGTTATGCTTTTTCTGCTTTTACTGGCATAACCTACTGGGGATCCCTTGTTGTAAGTTTCTTTTATTGGCTTTACTAGCTTCTGATTTTAATTTCCAGAATGAAGTTGAACATGCCCTGTGGTTCTTTCAGTACATCAGTGCTGGCTCTCTTTCTGTTTCTGTACAGAATAAACTTAATCCGTGTGTGGTGCTTACATACAATGTGATCAGCTTTTCTTTTCTCACATTACGATGCATTCATACAATATAGTTCATACTACTTTTTAAATGTTGCGCAATTTATACCACTAAAAGCACAAAGCCTTTCTATTATCTGTTGATTCAGTAAAGACTGCATGCAGTAGGGTTCATTGTGGCTATGGGGTAAATTGTGATTTTATTTAAAATCACAGCAATATACTTTTTATTAACATGATTTTTAATGAAAACCAAAAAATAAAAATGTTGCAAAAACATTAAGGGGACTTTTAGCCTCACTGACACATTTGTGTAAATGCATAAAAGGAAACCACAAGATTTCCATGGTAAACGCACTTTTACCACAGCAGTCTGAAAACTGAGACACTTTTACCACTAAAAGGATGTGAACTAAAAGACATCTGACTCGTTTTCAATTTACAAAGTTAAAAAATGCCCTGAAAAATAAAAATGATATAGAAATAATTTCTACTCAGATATTGCCAATAAATTTCATAATTAATTACGAATAAACGAAAAAACATTCAATAACACATAAAAAAAACATAAAACTTAAAAAGAACGAAACTAAAATAATCCAAAAAATTAATTTTTTTTTACAGTGTGAGTTCCAACTGTTTTCAAGCATACACCATTACTACTGTAAACATCCACCTCTTGTCAAATCACTACAAATTAAACACTCACAAATAAATAATTTTAAAATTGAAATTACAGCATGCAAGACTATATTAATTATAATCATACAGTGTGCAAGACTATATTAATTTGATTGTTGTTTTTATTTATATAAATAGTATGTCATTATTGAAGCAAATTTATACTACTAAAGATTGTGCTGGTCATACAATTACAATGAACTGTCATACTTCAAAATGATACAAAGACCATAAAAGTAGTCCATGTGACTTGTGCCCTGTGTTCCCAGTGTCTGAAAACATGGTATAATGTAATATAACTCTGAAATGTAAACTCATTTTTTGAGATACTGCTTTCATATAAGCATGTTGAATATTTTTAGAGACATGATCTAGGGATCATTGGAATATTGCTGGTGTTCTCCATCCTTCAGTTCATCATCTCCATCTGTATCTCAGTATTTGCCTGCAAAGCCACCAGCAACAACGACTCTACAGTGGTATATGTGGCACTGAAGCAGGTAAATGATTTAGGGTCAGTTTTATCCCAGTATCTTACATTAAACAAGTAACAGACACAAGGGTAAAGCTATCAAAAACAACAACATGCAACACACTTCATTGTAAACTACTTCTTCATTCTGTTAGTCTGCTAAAATGTGTGAGAGTGATAGTTATCCTTTGGTTATTCTTCACATTTAGCTTATAAATAGTTATTAAGGTGTGTGAATGTTAATAATGATAATGAGTCTGAATCTCTTCTGTACTAACATACTGTATCTTTTCTGTTGCTTCCCAGGGAAACTGAGTCATTATGAAGAGATCCATAGGCTCCAAGGAAATTAATATCTCATAATATTGTTGCTTTTTTAATCTGCTCTAGTGTTACAGTGTTGTATTTATGCATATTTTGTTATATATTTGAAAACTGTACTTCTGCATCAGGCCCATGTATTTTCATTTTCATGTTTGACATGGAGAAAAAGATTGTATTTGTTAACCAAGTTTTTGAATGAGTATATCCTGAACGTGTGTTAAGACCAGTGCTGGGGGCAACGCATTGAAAGTAATGTGAGTGACATAATCAGATTACTTTTTTCAAGCATCTAGTAACTCATTACTTTTTAATTTACAGAAAAAAATTCTGACTTTTTTTCAAATAAGTAATACCAGTTTTCCCATTTACTGACTGACAGCTCTCCTGTTCCTATGTTGAGAGAAATCAGGAGTAAGTGCAGAGGCGTTGTTTGCGCTGTGTAAACATGTTGCTTGCTGAAGTTTTAGACTAAATGTGAATATGCATTTACATATCTCACTTGCACAAAAACAGATTCAGTATTCCTAAAAATTGAAAAAAATAATAAAATAAAAATAAAAACAGTGAAATGCAGATTCAGTATCATCAAAAAAATCCAACAAAAATATCCTTTATGTATTTAATCCCATTTTATTAACTATTATCTTTGCTGCTGACCTTTGATGATCCAATTCAACCATACTAATAAAAAAAATTGTGAAGAGTGCCCTGCATCTTTTGCAGTCCAGAATGGCAGCACACCTCAAAAGTCTGTTTGAACTGCAGCCTTTACTAAATTTTTTTTAGCCTGATGCTTTTTCATTTTACTTTTGGTGTGAAAGCACATATACAACTTTTCTATATTAAAAACAAAAAAGCAAGCCCAGCCCAGATAAGAAAAAAAGTAACGTTCTGCATTACTTTCCATAAAAGTAACTAAGTAACTCAATTAGTTACTTTTTTAGGGAGTAACACAATATTGTAACGCATTACTTTTAAAAGTATAACTTTCCCCAACAGACTGTTTTGTCTTGGAGAAAACACACATGCAGTGGAGAAACACATGCGCACTAACAAGTGCTTTTCAAAGATATTTGTGTTCACAAATTTCTATAATTTATACGCTACCTTGAAGTTTTGATTTGAATTTCTGGAGGAAGAGTGTTTTATAATCCTTAAAAATCTACAGCAAGTTCATATGACACAAGCTCCTCCTCAGCGGTTCTTCACAGCGCACACACAAAGATACCTGATCATAAGAGCGATCAGACATCCTCATCAACACAACTCATTTCACTTCAGGTAAAATATTTCATTTATTGATTATCATCTATGATTATTTTAATTATAGGTCTATATTTATAAACACACTTTGATATACATCAATCCAAATTCAACCATCATCTTTTGACTGTTTTGATCTTTCACACCAGTGATTGTTTTGGTGTATGTTTTTGCTCATTTATTGTTATACTTTGGTACATAAAAACTTTAATTAAAGGTTTTGAGATTTGTTTGGATCCCTGTCTAAAATATTCTATAAATGTAGAATAAGTTTTTATCTTAAGTGACAATCGAATGATTATGATATGATTATATATTAGTGACCACAGTTTTAGCTGTGAAGTTCTTTTATGATATAATTTTACCTTTTTAATTACATTGCAAGCTAATGTAGGCCTTAGAAATGTTCTTGTTTTACCTTGGCAGTATCAGAGTTTATAACTCAAATAATGAAGATGTACTGTACATGAAAAGCAGAAGAAAGCAACATTAAATGAGTTTTGGTAACCAAACAGCTGACAGTAGCCATTAACTTCTATTGTATTTTTTCATACTATGGAAGTCAGTGGCTACTGTCAGCTGTTTGGTTACCAACATTCTTCCAAATATATTCTTTTGTGTTCAACAGAAGAAAGAAACTCATGCAGGTTTGGAACAACCTGAGATCACAGAATGTTTATTTTTGGGTGAACTATTCCATTCATTCCAGGTGAAAACTTTGCCTAGAATGGAAAGCAGCGAGTTCATATCAACAGACAAAGCTACAGTTATCATTCAAGTCAATCCACAGGTGGCACAACATACTGTTACTTCTGAGGATGGACAGGAGACCAGAGGAGCATATCACAATGCGGCTCTTACAGAATTTTTCAGAGCACAACCAAAGGCACTGGGGGTAATCCATTTAATGATTCATTATAATTATGAATAATTTTGGGAATACTTTTAGTATCTAATTTTCTTCTGTGATAAAAAAAAAAAAAAAAAAAATTGTCATATGTCCTTAAATGAATAGATGGGCGAATTTCTGTTTGTTTTAAGACTGTAGTACATAAAACATTACAATACTGTAGATTTCCTTTGTGTGTGTGTCCAAACATGAATGATAATGTTATTGAAAACAAACAAACATTTGACCCTTTTCTTCCCTGTTTAGACTGTCCAGATAATGACTGGAGTGATGGTTTTTCTATTTGGTATTGTACGCACCAAAGACTACGGTTATGGTTACCCTATATCTGTCATTACTGGCATAACGTACTGGGGATCCCTTATTGTAAGTTTCAGTCAGTCACATTCGACGTTACGTGACGAATTGGGATCTCGCCTGAGAGCCTAATCATTTTTGAGTGTAACAAAACAAGCCAATGGATATATGGAAGAGCGTATGCAATCACAAATTCAGGTTTTAGGTTTGGAGCTAAGCGTTAGTGCTCTAAGTAATCATCTGATAGTGACGAGTGTACAAGCATTTGAAAGCTCTTTATACAAGTGTGGGTGTGATGACACCTCAGCGGTGGTTGTCATTCGAGGCTGGACGAATGGCACATGGGGATGCTGCATGCTGACCGTCAGCATCCATCCCCATTACGTTTCTTTGCGGAAGTGCATGATGAGGTTACTTAGTCGTGGAGGGCACCTTTTGCTCGGCTAGGTTCCCACATGTTGTGATTCCCCCCCTTGGGTGATACCATATGTGTATTCTTCCAAAATACAGCTTACCTTCACAGTGAGCCCGAGTCTTTTCCTGGCAGAGCTGGTCTGCTGTCTCTACCCGAGCTAGGCTGGGTCTACCACAGAGACCTTACATATGTAGCACTGTCCTGATTGGCCAGTACATGTGTGTAATTTCCACCTAATACCTCCCACATGCAGGATGTGGTCTCCTTAGTGTTCTCTTACGGGGGTACACTTCCACAGTTATACAAAAATCTCACACTACACAAAACAACAGATATACAACACTCCTCCTAATAACCCCCCTCCCTTCCTCCCCACCAGAAGAGGGGGGCAGCATTTGCTGGCTTACGCAGGGCACTAGAAGGTGTAGCAATAGTGGTGCTTTGGTAGGGATGAAGGAGGGAACGGATACGTTACATCCCGTTGGCTCAATTGCTGTACCACCAATTGAGCAAATCTTGCAAATCTCACACACCAATGTCCTTTGTCTCGATTTGTTACACTCAAAAATGGTTGGGCTCTCAGGCGAAGATTCCAATTTGTCAGTAGCGCTCTGACATAATGTCTCTGTTCCCTCCTTCAGGGAATGAGGGTTTCATGCACAACCGAGACATTTCATTTAATGGTTTTAGTTTCTAGCTTCTGATTTTAATTTCTAGAATGAAGCTGAACATGTCCTGTGTTTCTTTCAGTACATCAGTGCTGGTTCTCTGTCTGTTGCTGCGCAGAATAAAATTCATCTGTGCGTGGTGCGTATATCCAATTTTTTTTTTCTCACATTGTTTTTGATGTATTCATACAGTATCTTTCACATTACTTTTTTGCAGTTCATTACTAAAAGCACAAATCAAGCATTTCTATTATCTGTTGATTCAGTAAAGACTGCATGCAGTATAGAGTACAATGGGGCTACAGGGTAAATTTTTAATTTCGTCCCTAAACACAGTAACAGTAAAACAGTTTAGTAAAACTAAACAACAATGTGGCAAAAAACATTCTTTCACCAACATGATAAACTCACTTTTACCAGGGTAGTCTGAAAACTGAGACACTTTTAGGATCAGAACTAAAAGACATCTGACACATTTTCAGTTTTCAAAGATAAAAACTGCACACAAAAAATGACATTTTACAACTAATTACAAAGAAATGGCAAGTAACACAAAGTAATTGTGAAATTTATAGCAGAAATCATACTTTCCAGTAAAACATGTTTTAACTTCAAATATATATATGTATATATATTTTACAGTGTGAGTTACAGCTGTTTTACCAGAATACACCATTACTACTGTCACCTTTCATGTGTCAGCTTTTCTTCCCAGGTGAAAGGCTCTCTTATAATGAATGTGATCAGTGCCATAACTGCAACGATCGCCATTGTTCTGATGAGCATAGAGATGGAACACACTGTAAGGGGCTACAGAAGATGTTACATGAACTACAATGGCTATGACTCCACATGTTTTAAATTGATGGTCCAATATGTAATACTATATTAATGTGATCTGTTTACATTTATTTTTAGTTTTTAATTGCAGTTTTATTTATTTAAATAAATAGTTCACCCCAAAATGACAATGATGTCATAATTTACTATTTTAAGGTAATTTTTCCTAATTTGAATATTTTTTAGAGTAATGAACTGGGGATCGTTGGAATATTGCTGGTGTTCTCCATCCTTCAGTTCATCATTTCCATCTTTATCTCAGGATTTGCCTGCAAAGCCACCAGCAGCAACAACTCTACAGTGATAAATGTAGCACTGAACAAGGTAAATGATTTAGTGATGATCACCAGGGTCAGTATTTCCCCCAATAAACTGTATGTACTTTAATTTTACATTAAACATGTCACAACTAGGGATGTCCCGATCAATTTTTTTGCTTCCCCGATCTGATCCGAGTCACTGAATATTGAGTATGTGCCGATACCAAGTCCTGATCCAATACTTGTATATTCATATGATTATTACAGTTTGAGTTAGAACCTATGTATGTATTAGCACATACTGTATAAAGACATTGGTAGAATATGGTACTACTGAATAATGATGGGATTATTACAGGTTGAGTTAGAACCCATCAGCCCATCACAGAATTTTGGAATTATGAGTGACATGACATACAGTCAAGTATGGTGACCCATACTCTGAATTCGTGCTCCGCTTTTAACCCATCCAAAGTGCACACACACAGCAGTGAACACACACACACACCCGGAGCAGTGGGCAGCCATTTATGCTGCGGCGCCCGGGGAGCAGTTGGGGGTTCGGTGGCTTGCACAAGGGCACCTCAGTCGTGGTATTGAAGGTGGAGAGAGCGCTGTACATTCACTCCCCCCACCTACAATTCCTGCTGGGCCAAGACTCGAACTCGCAACCCTTGGATTTCAAGTCCAACACTCTAACCGTTAGGCCACGACTTCCCCAAACTGTACATGCGTGTATATGCATCACTTTATAGAACGTCTCTCAAATGCACTAGAATATTCTGCAATTTGAGATCAAATAAGGGCACCTCAGTCGTGGTATTGCCGGCCCACAACCTTATATTTACCACTAAATAAAACAAAACAACAAGCCCAAAACTACACTATATATGCTACATACAGTAAAACATATCTTATTTACCCCTAAATAAAATACAACATCACGCTTCATTGTACACTACATTTTCACTCTGCTAGACTGTTGAAGTGTTTGACAGTTTTCTATTTGTTATTCCTCACATATATAGCTTTTAAAAAATAATCATTATGGTGTGTGGATGTCTGAATCTCTTGTGCACTAACATATCTTGTCTGTTACTTCCCAGGGAAACTGAGTCACAGTGAGGAGATGCTACCGTTAAAAGGCTGCAAGGAATGAATAACTCATATTGTTGCTTCTGTTGAATCAAGCCATTTTTTTATATATGTGTTACAGAACTGAACAGAAAAAAAAAGATAACTGAGAATTAAAAATACATCAAATGATTTGTTTATTGTCTTTTATTATTTTAACCTAAAACCGTAATAATAATATATGTGGGGAAGTCGTGGCCTAGTGGTTAGAGAGTTTGACTCATAATCCTAAGGTTGTGGTTTCGAGTCTTGGGCCGGCAATACCACGACTGAGGTGCCCTGAGCAAGGCACCGAACCCCCAACTGCTCCCCGGGCGCCGCAGCATAAATGGCTGCCCACTCTGGGTGTGTGTTCACAGCTGTGTGTGTGTGTGCACTTTGGATGGGTTAAATGCAGAGCAACTTGGCTGTATGTCACATCACTTTCACTTTTTTTTCCACTTTCAATTATACAAAAATATAACACTTTCACTGTATGTATGTATGTATGGGGCAGCTGTGGCCTAATAGTTAGAGAGCCAGACTAGTTACCAGAAGGTCGCCGGTTCGAGTCTCGGTGCTGGCAGGAGTTGTAGGTGGGAGGGAGTGAATGAACAGCACTCTCTTCCACCCTCAATACCCATGGCTGAAGTGCCCTTGAGCAAGGCACTGAACCCCTAGTTGCTCCCCGTGCACTGGATATAGCTGCCCACTGCTCCGGGTGTGTGTTCACTTCTCACTGCTGTGTGTGTGCACTTGGATGGGTTAAATGCAGAGCACCAATTCCGAGTATGGGTTACCATACTTGCCAAATGTCACAACTTTCACTTTCATATAAAACTTTTAAAATATTTATTTATAATTGCAACTTTTGCTGCTGCTGTTGACTTAATAGAGCATAAAACCATCATTAAGGTCCTTGCACACTGAGTCCGAAATTTTTGTATGCATTCTTTTTTTTTTTTTTTTTTCATATTCGTCATCCTTTCCTATCAAAATTAGTGTTGGCTGAGAGTCGTTGGTTAGAAAGATTGACAAACCCTGTACTAAAGGACCAGGAGAGATAAACAGTCTAACTCTGACTATCAAATACAATGCAAATGGTATCAGACATGTTCTTTGAAACAAGAACGTAATAGTCCCTGAATGTAATCCCTCATAATGACACAATTTGAAAACAATGGCAATCAACATTTTGTCAAAGGTCATATGAAAGCACCCAGATGCAGAGTGTTCTCAGAAAGCAATAAAATGCTCTAAAGTGTCATTTTATCTGGTGACACCATCTGGTGTCAGAACTAGCATCATGCATCATTATATCAGTGAACTAAAGTGCTAAATTTAGATATGAATGCTTCTCTTTTCTTGTGTCTCAGTCTAATCCAGAGGTACCAATTACACCCCCTTGTGAAAAATCCAGTTTATAAATTGGTAACTGTGCTTTTGGAACATGCTTTAGTTGGTAAGCTGGATATAGGCCTATTTGCTGGACCAAAATATAGCACAAATGAGCTACCAAGTCTAAATACTAGCTATTGTTTCTGGTTCAGGATGATATAGCGACCAATTTGCAGGCTACCAGCTAGAAAATGTTGTCATAATTTAGGCTACTAGCATTTTCACAAAACACAGTATGTGTTTTTAAAGATATCTTGACCAAACAATGAAAGTAAATGGGGTCCAGTGTTGTTTGGACTCCAGCATTATTCGACATGAGAGAAAAGTAAACGACAGACTTATCATTGTTGGTGAATTATCCTTTTAAACGTGATTTCCCAGCAGAGTTGTTAAATTAACGCAGGTAATATAATGAGCCTGTCTAAACTGCAAATCAAATGTCAATATACCGTACTGTCCAGATTCAGATTAAATATTGTTTACAGTTTACAAAAAGTCTCCACTTAAAGGATCGAGTCTGACTGAGTTTATATGTTGGGAAACAGCGCCACCTGCGGGTCAACCTACAATTTAAACACGTGTGACTTTTATGGCATGCAGTGAAGCTGTTGAACTGCAGGAAGTATAGACTACTTCTCCACTACTTTAAACGTTTTCCCCAAGCATGAATATTATTATAATGATTTTTTTTTTTTTTTTCTGGAACCATGAAGATATAAGTAACAATTTATTTTTTTGTCTTTATTCATAACAAACAACTTAAGTGAACTTCATACAAGTAGTCTATAGAGCAATTACATATGTAATCAAAACAGTACTAAAATAAAAACCAAAAGCCAGCAAAAAGAAACATTTAGGCCTATATAAGGTTAAGAACTGAAAGTTATGCTTGACTTTTCAAAGATTTGTGTTATGCCCATCAAAGAAAAAAAATATAGGAATTATATTTTAGAAAGAGTAATGGATTTGTTTATATGTATTAAAAATTACCCAGAATTAAAAAACACACAAACAATGTACTGGAGAATATAAAGAAAAATATTAAATGTATTTAAGCATTCACAAAACAGATGAACAACTGTCTCTTCTGTCACAGAAAGAGGTTTTTACAAGGGTACACATTAATTTTAAATATACTAAATAAGAACCCTAAAAAAAAAACACATTCTTAAAAGGATTATTTAATACAAAAGTCAATATTATATAATAAAAAACTCAAGCAGCACAGGTATATTTGTTGCAGTAGCCAAAAATACACTGTATGGGTCAAAATTACCGGTTTTTCTTTTATGCTAAAAATCACTAGGATATTAATTAAAGATGTTCCATGAAGATATTTTGTAAATTTCCTTCAGTAAATATATTAAAACTTAATTTTTGATTAGTATTATGCATTGCTAAGGACTTCATTTGGATAACTTTAAAGGTGATTTTCTCAATATTTTCAATGAAATTTTCAAATATCAGCCAAATATTGCCCTAACAAACCATACAACAATGGAAAGCTTGTTTACTGGGCTTTCAGATGATGTATAGATCTCAGTTTTGAAAAAATTGACCCTAATGACTGATCTTATGGTCCAGGTTCACATATATTACAAGGGAATATCATTTTATACATGACTTCTCTTATCTTTGTTGGGGAAAATTAGACCAAATTACAGTTAACACTGTATAACTTCATCCATTGAAAAGATGATGCTGGAATAGGTTTTCTGTTGAAATGATTGCAAACAAAGTGATTTTTAATTTGTCACCAGTAGTAAAAGTTTCCTCTATTGAGCAATAATTCCTATGTGCTTGAAAAACTACATGAAATAATTGTGCTGACAGTCTTGTGTTCAGTTTATTCTTTTTGTATTGATTCAGTAATGTGTACATAGACTAAAGAATGCTTATTTTTCTTAGTTTTATTTTTATTTAATCAAATTAGTTCAAATAAATCATCTGGCCTAAACTGTAGTTAACATTTTGTTCACCACTATTAGGTAATTTGTAGCCTAAGTGACAGTAAACACTTTAAGCAATAAACATTATGAAACATTTATGATTCTCATTCTTCCAAACGTAGGCTAAATGTTATCTGCACATGTGGTAATGACATAGCAATCTCTTTGAACAACAAAATAAACACTGTCACATTACTAAATGAACACAATGGATTGTTTGTTAGCTTCTTTTTCTTAGAAAAACCTTAGTAAATATAATGCAAATAACAGCTCACCTCAACTAACCAAGAGACACTTCCGTCTGTCTGAACAACGAGTTGCGATGCTGGAGGCATGCCTGAACAAGTGAAACTATAAGAGGGTTACAGGAAAAGGAATGTTTTCTTGTAATAGAATTTGTATGCATCACCTGATGAGGCTGAAAACTCCATTATGAACAACCACAATGATGTTATTTAATAAAAAAGACATAAAAAACAAAAACACAAAATAACATATTAACAGAATCAGTGAATCACATTTTAGGTTGACTGATCTTTGTGTCACTGGAAAATAATGATCTGATTGCATTACGCAAAATATCAACGCTTTTTGGGTGTCTGTCTGTTCATAATGGACTTGTGGACACGTCGTTAATGTTTCTTTCTATTTGTGCATTAAAATGGTTGTTTTGATTCTGAAGTAAAAAGATAATTCCGTCAGTAAGTTCAGATGTCTTTGCTATCCATACAGGCTAATTGATTGAAGTCCTTCCGTTTGAATTCACAGAGTTGCTGTTATGACACAGAGGCTACTCATTTAAAATATGGGCAATTAAATATGTAGGCCTATATTATGCCTGTGTATAAGTAACGCAATACATTTACATTTAAGATGCTTGTCTGTCATTTGTTATTCAGTTTAGTTAATGGAAATTTTATATATATATATATATATATATATATATTCTATATAATATAATATATATATATATATATATATATATGTTAATATTACATTAGTGATATTTTACAAAATATAGAAATAGTATTAAGAATTAGTTAATTTAGCATTTTGTAAAACTTTACCTGAGAGTTTTCTTGCCCCAGGTGGGGGCAATTAATAATTCTAATAATTCAGTTTTAAAAAAAAATAAGAAATACATTTTGTGCTATAATTTATTTCTATTTCAATTAATGACACAAAAATAAATGCACACTGTTCTTAAAGGGCATCTTCCCCCATAGGCCTTTTACGAGATTAATAGCCTCGCTATACATGGTGTTATCGCTGTTCAGTTGTTTTTTACGAAACAAGTCCCGATGTTTAAATTAAAAGATATTTTTGTCGTTATCGTTCTCACAGTGTACAAAGTGTAGGCTACTGCTTATGTAGGCTAAGTAAAGGTGGACAGTTCATCATTTGAACCGGACAGGTTCCCTCTCAGGTAGACGCCATGTAAACAAAACATCATCAAGAGTGACGTGGACGGGAATTCTCAGATAGTCACGATGCTTATTACGTCACTCTATTTAACTCCGCGGCTTCTAACTATACTTCACAGAAGTGCGTTCGTCGCAGTCAGACGCAGTCAGCAGCCGCCGCTCGTGAATTCATACGAGGAAGTTACACACTTTTGAAACCCCGGAACGTATCAGTTCTCTACGATCTGAGATGGCGAAGAAAGGTAAAACAAACTGACAAATCTGTTTAAAAACAAAGTTTTGTAAAATAAGCCAGGGGAACAAGCTAACTGACTTACTTTCGATTTCTTCCTCGTACAGAGCAAGCCGCTGTTGTCGAGTGCGCGCAGGAGCTGCGCAGAGTCGGAGATCTGCTCAACTGGAAATACAGGTTGCTGGAGCTCATTATAAAACTCCGGAAACTACAGACGGACGGGAAAAGCTGAAAAAGACAGCTTTTTGGGCAGGAATCCGTGGATACTGAACCAACGTGGACCCAACATCTGAAGAGGGTTCATAACCGAAGACGAGATGCGTCGTCTTCCAAAAACAACAACAGGAAAAAGTTGAACAGGAATATGGCCTTCTAAGATGAAGACGTGGATACGATGGTCCTTGTGGACATACAAACACAGTGGATCATTTCTGGGCTCTTCTGAGCCATATTTATCTCTGGTCGGTTTCTCTGAGGGGTTTTGAACAGCAGGAAGAGTTTTCAATCATGATGTCGAATGGTGGAGATCTTTACAAAAGGACTTCTGCTTATTCATTCTCATATATTTTCATAAGACTATAAAATTACAGATGGTGTGAAATGGTTGCCTTGTTTTGTAGCCTACTTCTGGATTTTTTTATTTATTATTTTTTTACATATAGGCCTAGCCTAATAAATGGCTAATTTCAGTTTCAGACGTGGAAACTTGACCCCATTTAGCTATAAAAATGACCTGGAGACCAATTTGGGTTATATATAATGTGTTTTTTGTTTGTTTGTTTTTTGAGGAAAAGCTCAAAACAACTTTGAATATGTTGAATATGTAGGTGTCACTTGCTTGATATTTCATAAGTTATGCGGTGAAATTCATTTAAACAGTGACTTGTCCAAATTCTATTTAGGGATCACTCTTTATTTATTTTTTCTGAGGACCTGCAGTTGCATTTAGATTATTTTTTGTTAAATGATCCCCAATGTGCAAATTATGTAGGCCTAAGTTAAGGAGTTACCTATTTTTATAAGCCATTTAAATTATTATATTTAAATATAAAGTTAAAGTTTGGGGCACAATTTGTCCAGATGATATATAGGCTATTTATGATGTGTAAATCTATAATACTTATAGGCAACAATTTTTAAGTAATAACATTGTAAATATTTATACTGTATAACTCAATCTACTGTCAAATCAACTGAAATGTTTAACACTTTCTGACTAATGTTTATGGTGTTTTCTGAAACTAATTAAATGTAATCAAGACTACAAAATAAACTGCTTGCAAGTTGCATGTGTGTGATTTGTCCCTTAATTTTTTGATTTATTGGAAAGTAAAACACAGCCAGTCTGACTCGTTTTTTTTTTTATTCAGTTTTATTCAGCAAATCAAGAACAGTGCAACCAGCGTAGACTAACCAGACTAAACTTAACCAGTTCTGTTCAGTGAGTCAAAAACCTTGAGTGCAACCATTTCAGTGTTTGTTTTGATGGTAAATTTGTTGGAATTAATGATTTCTTTTTTCCATTTATAATAAAACTAGTTGCATGTACAAAATATGATAGTAGACCTAAACTACGATTATGATAGATTATTCAATTTAAAGGAGCTTCATTAATATTTTTATGAAGTAAATACACACCTGACGTGCATTTTTGCGCCTTGTTTTTTCGTTGGAGTAAAAAAAAAAAAAAAAAACGCCAAATTGTTTGTAGAAAAGGTACCTCACCATCTTGAAGACACTTGACATAATAATGACTTCTAATAATACGAACTTCACAAGAGGACAAGAGCACATCATAATACTTCACTGAACTGAATCCATCAGAGCAATCCTGAATCAACAATCAACTCATTTTAATGAACAGGTGAACTTGCAGTTCAATCTTATCTGATCTGCTCATATATGATGTGTTCGGAGGAAAAACTGTACAATTTTACCTTTAGCATAAGCAGTCTTGAGGTTATGGTCCTAATCATGCCACATTTACACCATGTTCTCAGTACAACAAATGAGAATTGACTTCATTAGAACTCGAGTCACAGCATTGAAAACTAAAAATCTACAATAAAAGATCTGTGATACACAAAGAAGGAGGACATCTAATAGTCATATACCTTCCAGGCACTTAAAGATATTCCTTTATTATATGATAAAAAGCAGATGTACAAATCAGGGCATCTATTTCACACAATCTCTACTTTTACAGCTCATTAATTATTGTTTACTAAGAGTAAATCATGTCAAACACCTGCTTGCTTACACAGGAAGGGCATATCCCTACCCTGTGCTTTACCTGTACTCTTTCAGAACAAGAGACAACCAAAAACAGGACAAATAACTCTGAAATATTGCTAACAGCTAAAGGAAGGAACAAAAATAAAAATGATTAAAAACATAGTATAAAAATTGGAAATATAGCGAGAGGAGAGATTATGACATGAAGAAAGCCATATATATGTGACGAGACGTCTACATCAATGCAGTGATCACTATGAAAAGGCCTTGGGAGTGAAAGCCTTTATTAAAGTTGGGGCTCTGCTAGTGTTTGACTGGCCTTTTGCATGAAATGAATGAAGTTGTGAGGCAACTTAAACCCAGACGTTTGATTTAAGGTGTATTTGTGAACTCAATGCTTCCTTGACCTGTTTGTGGTGTATTAGAGTATAAACCGGAGCCATTCGTTGTCAGAATGAACTGTGGATCTTGTATTGGAGAGATGAACCAAATTTGATCAGCCAAACAAAGAACTAAAAGGCTGAGAGTAATATAATAATCCCAATCAAGTTATAGTCAGCTCATACACAGGCTGATGTGAAACGCCAAGCAAAAAAAAAAAGTGTTTAAAAATTAGCACACATTAGAACATTTTATTCTTCGAGCATTTCTGGAAAGAAGACTTGTATGGAAGCAGGGTCACGTATCTTTAAAGCACCGAAGAATAACCGATGCTTGCTTTTCAGTCTTTTGAAACGTGAAATGATTTATTTTCTTTCAACTCAAGACCTATTTCAGGTAGCAGAAGTTAATAGAACATTTCCTGCTGATTATGCAAATACAACCCAAACAGGACCTTTTCATGTAATCACGA
This sequence comes from Cyprinus carpio, assembly GCF_018340385.1. Lineage (NCBI taxonomy): Eukaryota > Metazoa > Chordata > Actinopteri > Cypriniformes > Cyprinidae > Cyprinus > Cyprinus carpio. The sequence goes on along the minus strand of NC_056606.1, from coordinate 7,163,863 downwards.
CAAGCCTGTGTGTTCAGAAGAAGTGGCTCCTCATTCAAAGATACATGGAGTTTGAGATAACTGTTGAATTATACCAGGATCTGGATTAAGATTAGAGTCACGGCCTATTAAAGTACAGACCCTTTAAAAACCCACCTCCTTCAAAGCGCAAATTTTTGTTCTTGTGTGAACTTTATGATCTATAAGTGCATGAACTACAAGAAGCCTCACAGTGAATTGCAATCATGTAGCAACTATTGGCCATTTGAAGTAGACAGGGCAACACCTTTGTGAAGGTCAGAGACAAAACTGTGACAATGAGATAAAGCTGTCCCTTTCCAAGTATCGTCATCATCAGCATCGTCATCTCCTTCAAAATTTGTATTTCCATCATCACCATCACCAATATTAGTTCGAATCAACCAAGCTTGGGGCCAGCGGTCTGAGTTCAATGCCATGAGCACAAAGTTGAGTCCCTTTCTCTCTACTCTGGAGGTTCATTTGGTGAAAGCGGCCACCACCGCCCACAGCAGCTCGTTGGCGCCCGACTTGGCAGCTTCAGCCTCGGGCTCAAGATCCAGAAGCATCCGCACCCTCTTCATGGCCAGATCGTACTGGTCGTCCAGCAGAGGAGCGAAGGCATTTTCTAGAACATCAGAGGAATGTGCCAGGAACAGCAGCGCCAGTACACGCTTATCCATCCGTTGAGGATCATTGACCCATTTCTCCAGGACGGCCTCCTGGACCTTGCGCACCAGCCGCTGCTTGATGGTGTTGTTGGTGAGCGGGTGGGTGGTCATGTCAAAAAGCAGGAAGTTTTGCTTCTCTGTGGTGAGGACGCCCTTCTCCACCAAGTTCTTAGCCAAGCGCTCTCTCACATTTCGCAACTGGTAATGCAGCTTCAACGGATTCCAGGTTTCACCTACAGAATGTAAAAATGGCTCTTGAAATGACTAGAACAACTGGACGGACCCATTTCTAGTACTTTTTTTAATATGTGTAGCAATCTTAATTCTTACAAAATCAATTTCTTATACAAGTCAATATTGTCTTATACAACAATCTTATTTGCAATAAAATAAACTTAGGGTGCTTTCATACCTGGCCCGTTGTTTCGGAACCTGGCACGTTTCCCCCCTTAGCTCGGTTCGTTTGGGCATACGTGAACACGGCAAATGTGCTCGGATCCGCGCCAAAACAATCAGCCCGAGATCGCCTGAATGAGGCGGTCTCGGCTCAACTGAAAACGAACTCTGGAGCGGTTCAGTTGTAGTGAGAAAGCAATCCGATCCAAAGGACCAATGAACCAGCCTATATCCAATGTATGATGGGTAATAACGTAAGTTCCATGCAAAGCAGTAGATAAGCATCCCAATGTGCATACTATCCACGCTATCAAAATAGTATTGAAAATTACTAATAGGGGTTGAACGACTTCTGTTTTTTTTTAAAGTGGACTTTTATGTGATGAAAGTTGAGTCGAAGATGACTAGTCCCTGAAGACGTCATTAATGAACAAATAAGTCTGGAGCTGTGACAAACACCTTGTGCACAGCTGTGGCATATAAAACAGTGCTGCCCACATGGCTATTGCTCCTATAACAGCTCATTTTATCAGTTCTTTGTCTTTGGGTCATTATATTTCTCACAGATTTCTGCTCGATCTAAATCAGATACAGATAAAGTAGCATAGTAAAGATTACATTAATAATAATACCTGTCAGAATCAATCCACTAGTAGGGAAGCTGTGGGGTTTAGTTAAGAAATATATGCTTGAACTTTTCAGTTTTGCTTGAACCTTTCAGTTTCTAATCTATTTTATTGAGAAATCACAGAACAGTGTTGACAATACATTTCAGTACTGAACGATTGTGTGCTCGCATGATATGCGCATGATGTACATGCCACTGTCTGAAGCCTATGTGTGTGCGTTACCGTGCAGCAGCACATTATATTAGAACAGAGATTAACTGACCTGCACTTATAGCTGTTTTAAATGTGCATTCTCCCACATATATTATAGAATACACAAAAATAAAAACACACATCTTTCTTGTCGCTCTCATTCAGACTCCATCAATTATTCATTCACTTGCTTTTAAAAAACAAAGCATTGCGCCCTCTACAGGACCAGCGACTAATGACATAAATCTTAAAGTGTCATGGCAAAGCATTAAAGTCGACTAGTCGATTAGTCTGAGCAACCCCTAATTACTAATATCACATACTGTAGAATTTAGGATGGACAGTATGCACATTGGGACGCAGGTGATATCTGTGGGTGAGCAGGTCTTCGCCATTTAAAATCAAAGCGCGCCTTTTCATTTTATAATGCCGTCTGATTGCTCTTCTTTGTAGAAACTGTTAGGTGCATTTTAAAAATATTTTCCTGACGAATCCTGAAATGATAAATTGATATAATGACAGCTACAAAAAAACAAACAAACAAAAAAAACCACAACAACAAGTCCTCGGAGCTGATGTCGTTCCATCTTAATGGATGACAGCTATGAGCAGAATTCTGGAAAATAAACCATGGAACTTTGACCAATGAGAGGACAGTTTACTCACATGTGACTTGTATTTACAATTTTGGTCTGTTTAGAAACTTTGCCGTGTGAAAGCGAACTGCACCATGAATAAAAAGCAACACTAATAATTTGAATCCCCATTTCGGAAAACAAAGCAATCGATCTACAGGTGTGAAAGCACCCTTAAAGTCTACATGACATCAAAATCACTTTGAGGCAATCTTTAATTTTGGGCGACGCCACAAATTCCTCCTATTTTTCAAGCACTTCCCCCATTTGAACCAATGAAGTGCAACAGTCAGGTTGTGAAAATAAAAACCCCCATTCATTTTCTCCATAGGGGAATTGAGGTTTAACAATAACTTATAAACCTGAAATAGGCAAGTCTATTTTGAGCTCTGAGGTTGTTAATCTATGCTTTTGTTGAAGCCATCCGCCCACATTATTTAAACTTATTTTTTAAATAATCATGTTTAACAGCAATATTTGTGATGAAAAACTACTACTTGTGATTCTGTATAGAAAATCCCACCAATCAGAATTGGAGTGAGCTAATTGCTCCAAAAGAGCTCGCAAAGAATCTCCAATCCCATGAAGCACTGCAAATGATGTAAATGAGGCTCGATTAGTAGTTATGTATGTATTCTTATTCATAGATACAGTCAACAAATTTATAGGGGAGGTCTAATGCGATTTCATGCATCCTGACTTATTTTCACTGTTAAAGAGTTGGATTCTCATGCTAAACATTTCATAAAACACGTTGGATGTATATGACGGAGTATTTCTGTGCAAAATACACTCTTTCTGGGTTCGTATAGTATATATTTATTTAATGCTACGTCAGCATCTAAGGCTATTTTCATGGCAAAGACAATGAAAAAAATATGAGTATAACAAATACAATAAAAACAGCAAACAACCACCAAACATAAGTTATATTACACAAGATTTTTTACATTAACGTGATAAAAATTTGAAAACTCTCTAAGTGAGTTCACTTCATAAAAGAGTTTTCTACATACATTAAAAGCTGGACAGTCCAATAAAATGTTTGACAGAAAGGGGAATCTTGCAGAGCATGCATTAAACAGGGTCTTCACTTTTAAGCAAAAATGCATGAGTCAGTCTTGTATGACCTATACGACAACGGGTAAAATTTCCAGATGTATTTCATGTAATTTATTATTTGTACACGTATTCCACTCTTCTTGCCACTTATTTAATATATAACGATTATTGGTTCAACGCATCACAAATCTCATGGTTCGGATCACATTACGCTTCCATTTATTACTTAAAGCAAAGTACTTCTTTGATTCCACAGCAAATACTACTAGACTAAGGAAGTTTAAACATGATTAAAGAGACAAGAGAACAGACAGTAAGTAAAAGAACAAATACACAAATTACAAGCATAGATAAATACAACACAATATGTTATAAATAAAATAAGGTTGGTAATATTCAAATACAGAAATGTAATAATTAGGGAAAATAACAATGCAGAGTGTTCACTGTATAAATTAAATATAGATTTTTTATCACAGCTGTTTTGTTGTTTGATGATCATTAATGACAGCAGCAGTATTTATAGGCAGCTGTCCCTTTAAGACCTGATGCACGGATCCGATATAATGATACACATCACATCCGATTTCTTTCTCAGCTGTTTTCATTCACTTGAGACATGCAGTCAGTTATTTACCTGAATGATTGTCGAGATGGGCATTTTGTCATTACTTTATGTGTATGTGTCTGTTCAGATATGTGTACGAATAACGATTCAAGTTTCCTTTTGCTTTTTCTCTCTGGAATGTTTTAAAAATGATTAACTTATACTCTATTATGGTTAAATTTTGAACCATGGGGGCTTGGTTCGTATGGATCACGGTTCAACTATGATCCATTTAACCACTAATAACGATTAATAATAGGTCTGATCTCTGTGGGAGGAATTTGACATTTGTTTACTTCCTGATTAAAAACCTCCTTTGCAGCTGCATCAGCTCCCTTCAGGGTTCGTGTAAGTTTCAAAAGGTTTTAGTTTTTTTTTTTTTTTTGAGTATGGCCCTGTATGACATCATAAAGGGTGGGATTCCTTGTATGGGCACTTCTCCAGGAAGAGCGCGAGCACAGGTCAACTAAGAGCACACCCATTAACATGCGTTATTCGGACTACTGAAGCCATCAGCAGCGCTGCACAGGACTTGCTCGAGAAGGATTTGTGTTTTTTTTTTTAGACTAAAATAAAATAAAAATAAAAAAAGTGTGTTTTGGGATGTGAGAGAAAGAACCCAGCATTAAGGGAACTGTGGATGCTGTTTGTTTCTCCGGGGCAGCAACTGAGTTGTGCAAGTATGTGTTTGTTCTCGGCATTTCGGTGACGAAAGTTTTGTAAACAAATTAAATAAAAGTTAAGTCAAAGTTTTTGTCCCTGTTTTATTTATATCTATGTCACAGCTTGCAGATGATCACTATGCAAAAGCTTTGCGTGCTCATGATTTTTTTTTTTTCTCTGTCCACGACGCCTCCAGGAGCACAACTGTTTTCGGAGAGCATTAACCTAAACCTGTAAGACATTCGTTCATCTTCAGAACACAAATTAAGATATTTTAATTTTTTACATTTCGCCATTTTGAAGAGGAGTACAATAGAATTTAATCAACGTAATGAACATTGTTTACTTTCAGCATGCGCGTGCTTTCGTTAAACGTAATGTAAACGTTGTAATGTAAATGAAGCTCATTACGTTGATAATGTTCTGGGGTACTCTCCAAAATGGCAGAAGGTAACTCGGGGAGAAGAACTGCTGAATAAATTAAGTTATTATTGTTTTCTTTGCACACAAAAAGTATTCTCATGGATTCATAAAATTAGGGTTGAACCCCTGATGTCACATGGACTATTTTACTGATGTCCTTGATACGTTTCTGTGCGTTGATCGTGGTAAAATCATTGCGGTCTATTGAGGGTCAGAGAGCTCTCAGATTCCATCAAAAATATCTTAATTTGTGTTCTGAAGATGAACTTTCCTCAAACATCAACCCAACAAAAACATAAATATTAAAAAAATACAGAATATACATATTTGGAAGAACTATCCCTTTACCATGAGACTGGCTGAAACTGTGTGTGTTATGTCCCCTTTTAAATGAATAGTTTCATATTTCTCCATTGTTTTGAATTTTATTGTGCCATTCGCAATGCTTCATGGGATTTGTAGTTCTAAAGCCTAAAGAAACTCAGAAAGCCATTAAGAACACAGGCTTTTACATTTGTCTTTACAGATTTTTAAATACTTTGTTTCAAATCAGTGTTTGCAATGAGATTCACCTTGTAGCTGGTCAGTTTTGGGTTCATTGCCTATAAAGCTTTAATGAACACTTTACTAAAAGCCCAATAGCTGTTTATTCTATCAAAATTCCATTTCACTCTAAAAAGCATCACATCCCAGAAGTAGAATGGGTTGCGCACAGTGTTTCACATTCTTAAAAAGATCATTTGTAAGTGCAAAAATTAAAGTTCTGTCATCATTCACGAGTTCCAAACCCTTACCACTTCCTGCATGACACAAAAGGTTGATATTCTGAATGTTTCAAAAGTTTTTGGTCAAACAAAACAAGTCAGCAGGGTGTAAAACAACACTGGACACTAATGGTTTTCATTGCATTAACAAAAAACATATCTTCTTTGTGTTTCACAGAAGAAAGTCAGTCATACAGGTTTGGAACTGTGAACTTTCCTGTGAAAATAAATAACTTATCTTCTTGTACATATATGTTGTATCATATATATTCACAACTCACCACTTAACAACTCAATCCAGCTCTGGACTGTCTCAGGAGGCTGAGTCTCTTTAACATGCTTCAATGCCTCGTCTAGCAACATGTCTCCAGTGGGGGCATCAGATTTACATATAACCTGAAGAACAAACAGGTTTAAAGAGTAAAAAAAGTGTGAAGCGTGTGAAAAACAAGCTGCAAAAAAAAAAAAAAAAAAATTCACACACCAACCTACCTTTCTGGATAGCAGGCTTTTCCTCCTCATTCCAGATGCCTCCAGTTGCAAGCGTCCTCTTATAGCCAGTTCAATAAGCATACACCCTCTCAGTCCAGACGATATGCAGTCATTCCAGAATGATGTGTAACCCTGAGCAAAAAAAAAAAAAAAAAAGTCAAGCAATTATTATTCTAAGAATAACACCAGCAGGTATCACATAAGATATCCTGCTATTATCATTAGCGTGGATATAGAAAAAAATTGACATGTTTGCGTAAATCAACAAATGTCTTAAACTTGAACCACTTTAAAGTTAATGCCACTTATGGTCCTGACTGCGTTCATTTTGTGTGACAGTTTGAAATTACTGTCCTAACATTTACAAGCTAAGTTGTTTGCAACTGTTATAAAGGAGTAAGTTGTAAAGAGTTACACAATTCACAACTATGACAGAACACTTTATGTTACTTAAACAGCTCTAGAGACCGTCGACTTTCAGCCATATTTTATTATAAAACACGACTAGAAGGCTGAATGGTGAAGGTCTCCAGGACCAGCTGCTCTTAAGACACTTAATCTAACGTTATTCCTCCAGTTACTAACATTAGCCGCTTCCTAACAAAGCCACAGAAGTCACGCCAAACCTCTCTGTCCTTCAGTCCGAGCAGCAGCACCTCTTCCATCAAAGTCAGACGCGTTTCTTTAGCGTCTCCCTTGTCGTCGTCGTCCTCTTCTCCGCGGCGGGACTCGTGCTCATCCTCGTCGGGGCTTTTCTCCTTATCCGCGGCGGCGGCGCTACGCGAGGCCTCGGTCCGTCTCTGCACCAGGCCCGAGTTTCTCTGCGTTAGGGAAGTCATTGTTTGCAGAAACCTAAAAACACCACCGGGTTTAACAGTCTTTTAATTATACATCCGCCAGAGCCGATAATGTCTATAGTTGCGCCCTTCCGTCCCTTTATAACTGATTCATTAACACACTTTCTGTTGACGTGGATGTTTACATGCATCCGGGACGTACCTCCTCTTCCACTCTTATTTCCTTATTCAATATGGCGGACATTGATGACGCAATGACGCATGTAATGTGACGTCAACGAGAACGCCCGCGTTTCCTATTTCTGTGGGTGACAAATTTATATTAACAGAGTAGATAAATCTGGTTTAAATGACAACGTGCTGTTGTCCTCCTGGCTTTTTTTTTCTAAATAAAGTGATCTCTGTGTTTTAGGTTCAAATAAATGAAACAGTGTTCCTGTAAATAAATGTAGCTATAGAAATTAATAAATTCTAAAATAAATGATTATGTGGAAACCCCTCTCTCTCTCTGAAACCAAATAATAACGTTTTAGAAACGTTATTTTAACCAAAAACTAACCTAAACGTTGCAGGAAGTTTTTTTTTAGTAACAACCTAAATATTGATTTTTATTATTATTTTTATAGTCATAGTAAAAACCAAGAACGTTGCACTTATTTATTTGTGTGTGTGTGTGTGTGTGTGTGTGAGAGAGAGAGAGAGAGAGAACTTTCACATACTACAATCATTTTATACACACTTAGCCTGTATGATCAGATATGTTATAAATCCATATTTTTATACCAGAAAATTTCAAAACAGGGCTAAACAATGTGCTTACTGTCATAAATCTATGAATATGTTACTGAAAATACCATTAAATATATTTAAATCTATTCAAGTTCAAGAAATGCAACCGAGATGCAATTGAAAATGAGACCAAAAATCTCACGTAAATAAATAAGTTTAAAAATATACAATTTATAAAAAAATAAGAAAATACCACTAAATCTATTTAATTTCAAGAAATTTAATGAATGAATGCCCTTTATGTGTTTATTCATCATGAGGAAAGGTCATGTACAAAGAATAATAATAATAAAAGTCTATTGCTAATAATAGTTTTCCATATATTACCTGCAGTGGGCGTGTCGCAGTGTTAGTGGGCGGGGATTCCGCCCAACACTGAGCAGCTGATTGGCGCTCATGCACGCTGCGTCTCATCAAATAAATAAAGAGGAGTGAGTGAGTGAGACAGACCTACATTAGTGGCCCTGTAAATGTGTCTTTCTTTTTCTTTAGTGTTTAATATCAAAGATAACGGAATTCTAACATGGGAGATCCCCAGAACAGTAAGTTATCGTTTATCAAAAGTTTTACTCAGTTATATCATTAGATGAGATGCTTGAGGAACTATAGTATCTTCGTTAAATGTCACTGCAATTGATAGATTAGACATATTAATAATGTAATGTGTGTTCTCAAAGGAAGTAAACTGGGCTCCTGCTGCGTGGGTTGTGGGCATCAGATCCGGGATCGCTTCATCCTGCGGGTCTTCCCTGATCTGGAGTGGCACGCGCAGTGTCTGAAGTGCGCGGAGTGCCAGCAGTCTCTGGATGAGTCCTGCACCTGCTTCTTCAGAGACGGCAAGACCTTCTGTAAAGACCACTACAGCAGGTGCGTGCCGCTTTGCTTCTCAGAAGTAAGTTACAATAAATCAAAAGGGATAATAAATAATAAAAAAAAAAAAACGTTTTTAATTGTTTAGTTTTAAGTGTTGGGCCAAACACCTTTACCTTTATAATAGCCTACTCCGACATCCACATGCCACATAAGAACCTATAAAGAAACCCTAAAAAAAAATATCAGTAAACAACTACACTCTCAAAAATAAAGGTTCCACAAGGTTTTTCACAGCGATGCCGTAGAAGAACCAGTTTTGAGTCCCTAAAAGAACCTTTCAGTGAACAGTTTTTCTCAGTGTGAAGAACATTGTAATAATCTAAAGAACCTTTATCTACTGTAAAGAACCTTTTGTGGAATGAAAATGTTCTTTGTGGAACCACTGATGCCAATAAAGAATCTTTATTTTTAAGAGTGTATGGTAACACCCATGACACTAAAATAAGTCAATAAACTTTAATTTAACAACTTAAGATGTAACATATTTCAGTGAAAAACCAAACCAATATGAGCTTTTACCTGAGAATTCTGGGAATGTAAATTGAGAGATATGTATATATCTATATATATGTATATATATAACAGTATTTTACTGTCTATTAGATAAGGTATCTTATTGTTTATTCATTTATTTATTTTACATTGACAGTCGTTTGCCCTAGAATTATAATTATTATAATTAATTATATTTCCATGTATTTTTTTTTAAATAGACAATGTATTCTTAAGTGCAATTTTCTTTTATTCAAAAAATACTGTTTGTGATCTATATAGCATTCTGTAACAACTCCAAAAATCTCTCTTGGCTCTTTTCTCCTTTATTTTTTTCTGTCAGATTATGCACCAGTAAATGTGCAAAATGCCACAAAGCCTTCATCAGCAAGGAGTATGTCATGCGAACACGAGCGAATATTTATCACGTCCAGTGTTTTCGATGCGAGGGCTGCAATCGTCCGTTAGTCCCTGGAGATGAGTATGTTCTGCAGGACGGTCAGCTGCTCTGTACAGACCACCATGAGCTTTTTAACAAATTCATTGGTACCTCAGATAACCAACAGAAAGCGGCTGTTGATCCATCCGGTAAGTGGAGTTTTTGAACATAACACTTATGAACAATATCAAACAAATTTATTAACATTTTATAAACATATATCACTACAAATTATTAAACTTTATCAAAATTTAAGAAAAACATATCAACCTTTTATAAAAATGTAGCATTACATTTTATTTCATGGTTTTTTTTTTTCAATGTTGGAAGAACAGCTGACACTATGTCAACCAAATTTTTGCTGTGTGTTAATGAGCAAAAAGCTTTGAGGTAAAACCTCTCATTATGTATCTGACAGAGGGCATCAAATCCACACCGTCCTGGTCATCGATGCCGAGGAGGTCAGAGAGATCCACACGTGTGAGGACGGTGCTCAGCGAGTCCCAGCTCCACATGCTGCAGACCTGTTACAGTGCTAATCCCAGACCGGACGCCCTCATGAAGGAGCAGCTGGTGGAAATGACAGGCCTCAGTCCTCGGGTCATCCGCGTCTGGTTCCAGAACAAGCGATGCAAAGATAAGAAAAGAGGTCTGATGATGAGAAACACACAGAAGCAACTTGAATGCTGTCTGGTAAGTGAGCAGTTACTTACCCATAGTAACATTTACTTCCCCGGAACATTAACTTTAACAATAAACTTCTTATTTCAAAGGAATTACATTCTATCATGCATTCCATATTAACCATTGTCCATGGCAGCATTTCATATGCGTCTGTAAGTTTTCTTAGTGGTGCAGAAGCTGATGTGGCTTATTAAAAACATTTTTTTTTGTCCAAATGTTTTAAAAAGAAATCTCTTATGCTCACCAAGGCTGCATTTATTTGATCAAAAATACATTATTTGAATATATTTTAAAAATGTAATTTATTCCTGTGATGATCAAAACTAATCAAAATTTTTGTAAATCCATTTTTAATGTTACAACAGATTTTAGTTTCAAATTAATTTTCTATTCATCAAAGAATCCTGAAAAATTCAATCTATCACGGTTTACACAAAAATATGAAGCAGCACAACTGTTTTCAACATTGATAATAATAATACACATAACTCTAAAAACAAAACAAAACATCAGAAAAAAATCTGAAGGATCATGTGACACTAAAAAACTAAACAATGATGCTGAAAATTCAACTTATTTTTGATCAAAGCACAGAAGCGAGTATAAGAGACTTGTTTTAAAAACATTAAAAAACTCCAAACTTTTAACAAATGCATTGCATGGATGCATTTGATTTCTTGTTATACTGAAGACAAAAGCAAAAAGAGATCCTGGAACAGAGAGCTCCTCTACACTCCAGCAGCATCTATGGCTTGGTTAGATTGCATTAGAGAACTCAAGTGTTTCATTCTCAGGGTTTCAGAGGAGCCGCTACTGCTGACCAGTCCAGAGGAGCTGGACAGTGACTTGCTGATAAACCCACCCTGGAAACTACTGACAGACTTCATTCTGCAGAAGGACGCTGAACACAGATCATACCAGCAATTGGTAAATATCAAGATACACAAAAGATGGCTTACTACTAACATCATTTTGTACTGTTGTTCACTTTTGATTGATTTGGTTTTCAGCTTTCTTTATCAAAGGAAGGTCCCTGTTCCACTGGAAGTGAAGTTGTGTCAATATCAGCTCAGCTAGCAGACACACCCAGCAGCCTTACAGCAAGTCCTGCAGACATCAGTGAGTAAACTCAGCCTCTCCCAGCACTGAAACAGCCCGTGCTTGACGGTTAACTGTGAAAATGATGAAGGTCCATTTATATAAACTACCTTTTAAAAAATTGGGGTCTGTAAGAATTTTTTTTTTTGAGAGAAGTCTCTTAGGTTCACAGAGGCTGCATTAATACAGTAATACTGTGAAATATTATTACGGTTTAAAATAACTGTTTTCTATTTGAATCTATTTTAAAATGTTATTTATTCCTGTGATTAAAGCTGCATTTTAAGCATCATTACAGTCTTCAGTGTCACGTGATCCTTCAGAAATCATTCTAATATGCTGATTTGTTGTATTTATAACATTATAAATGTATTTAATGTCACTTTTGGTCAATTTAATGTCCTTAAAGAATAAAAGTATTAATTTCTATACTTCTAAACTTTTGAATGTTAGTATATATTATTAGAATAATAGTCAGTGCGTTTAAAGTTCATAATCTCTGGATTTTCCTGCTGGGATAGAGTTTGACAAAGTATTAGTGCTCTGACTACTGTTATTTTACCATGTATTTTTCAGTTAGAATGAATTGTTAATGTATTTTATTCCTCAGCATATGTAGTTATAAATGGTTTTATGAATCTGTGTGCCTCATTTTGTTCATTTGTTCAGTTTCTAACTTAACGATTAATTTGTGAATAGTCTAAATTCATGTGTTGTATTATATATAGTTTTTGTAGAAAGTTTAATTGTTAAATTATTGTATTTATTTCTTGAAATATTATGTAATAATTTTGTAAATAAACTTTGGTGCTGTGTTGTTCCGGTGCCATTATAGTCTAATAAATACATTACAAATATTTTTTTGGTGATTATCGAGCAGTTTTTGTACTTTTTTGATTTCTCTGACCAAAATTGAATCCATTGATCAGTCCAATAAATGTTGAAAAAACATATTTATTAAAAATAAAAATGTCAGTATTTCAAATAAAACAAAGATGACTGCAGTACAATTTACAAAAAAATACTATTTCAGTTTTTCTACCTAACGTGGAATTGATTGCTATTATATTATTTGTGAAATTTGTGTAAGATTTTCTGCAGAAACAATAAGGAACTGGCTGTTATCTGTATGCCCTATGTTTTGTCCTTAAGCAAGGAGGGTTTCCATTTTTAATACTGTTCCTTGAAGGAAAAGAGAAGCAGTTGTGCTGTTCTCTCGCTCATAATGCTCTGTGAAGTACCTCTCTTATGCAGGACCCGTGTTTTGAACTGAATCATGCACTGCATAATCAAATCACTGCATCTACTATTTCCCCCATTTCTCTGCTGTTAAGCATGTGAGTGAACTGAAAAGATCTTGTTTGGAGATGGTGCTTTATAGCATTGGTCTGGGCTCTCAACCTTTTGTACTCCAGATCAAATAATGAAAGAGGTGCTGCACTTCAACGGGGCAATTCATCCTCACAGAAAGAGATGAATTAATGGATCAAATCTCTGCTTTTTGCTCTCAGAGCTTTCATCTTTGCCCCTACCTATTTATTGTCAAGTTACAAAACAGAGTGAGAAATATCAAGCCTCAACCGTAATTATCTACATCTTTGAGAAGGTTTTATTAAAATGCTAATTTTGTGAATGTGCCGCAACAAGGAAAGTATATCTAAGTGGTTGCATGAGAAAAATACATTGAGTAACCATTTTTATTTTACTATTTATGTATTCTTTTATGATTTTTAAATAATTTTAAGAATTACATTTTGTTGTTTTTTGTGCTTTGTTGTGATTGAAGTTTTGTTTTGTGGTGTTTTGTTTCTTTTAGTGTTTTGTTGCGTCTTGTTTGCTGTTTTGTTTCTTGTTGTTTTTGGTGTTTTGTTTTGTTTGATGTTTTGTTTGTGGTGTTTAGTGTTTTGTTGTGTTGTGACTGAAGTTTTGTTTTGTGGTGTTTTGTGTTTGTTTTGTTGTGTTGTTTTGTGTTTGGTGTTTTGTTTTGTTGTGTTTGTTGTAGGGCTGTCAGTTAACTTAATTAATAAGTTATAAAAAAAATAAGGTGATTAAAATATTTTAACAGTTAACGCACTGGCCCCGGCCCCAGACCTGGACATCATCTTTTTTCACACAGTTGACTGTTGACAAATATGATGCAGGGCCACAACTCCATAAATGCAGTTATGCCCTAAAATTCAAGATATCAGGGCAAAAATGCTCCCATATTAGTTTTTGTCTCATATTTATATCATATATGACAAGCAATATCACATGAGCAGTGAGAGCAATATATCATAAGAGTGCTGTTTGTCCTGAATATAACAAGTGCAAATGTGAATTTATACAACAGTTCATTAAAGAAGTTAATACTGTGTTATATTTTAAACACAATATTGTCTGTTTCTGCTCACTTTTGACAACAAAAATATTACCTATAAAGCCACAGCAGGGGGGTATTCCAGAAAGCAGGTTATGTGACATACCCGGGTATGTTTAAGAGTAAGTAAGCAGAACCTCAACTTTCGGTTCCAAAAACAGAGGTAACTTTCAGGGTATGTTAGTAGTCATATATATTTGTATATATATTTGATATGTTAATGATGAAGCGCTAATATAAGTAAAAAATAAGGTAATATATTATTCTAATATGATTATTTATTTTATTGGCATATATAAGAGTTATCTGTATAAATTATAAAACACTATGACAAGGTAATGTTTAACTTATGTATATTCATTTATTTTATTTATTACATGTTACAGTATATCTCACACATGGAGCGGCATTTTCTATAATGTCTAAATTCTAAATCAAAATACATATCTGATATGACTTAATATTTAATTAGCATAAAACAAACAATATAATTCACATTCTCAAGGATTAAAGATTAAATGGAAAAAAATAAAAATGATTGCACAGCCATCAATTAGGTGGCGATATGCACTAAGCATGTAAACAACTAATGAACCATAAAAGAAGGTATTTTGAAGACTGTAACATAGCTGTTTTGGTTACCAATGACTTCCATTGCATGAATGAAAAAAAAAAAAACTGAGATGTTTCTCAAATTATATTCTTTTATGTTTCATAGATTATGTTAGGCTGTTGTAGCCTAAACATTTATGTGTAATACATTTTATGTTGAATCAAATAAAATATTTAATTCTAAAACTACAATTTGTAATGTTTACTTAATACCTTCTCATTTAACACAAAAATAGCTTTAAATAATCTTTTGGGGGATATTTTCACAGTCAAATGTAAATTGCAAATAATTTGATAAATTAATTGACACATCATGTTAATTAGATAAAATAGTTGTGTTTTTTGTTTTGTTTAGTTTGTTACTTTACTGTGTTTACATTATAATTTATGTATTAATAAAACCATTTTAACTTTACTTTAAAAACAAGATAAAAATATATTTAAGAATGCACATTTGAGCAGTCATTCATTACTGTTTTATAATATATTTAAAAATAAGATATATATATATTTGAGCAGGCACATTTGAGCAGTCATTCATTACTGTTAATACTTTTTACCTTTGAAAGAAAAAAGTGTTGTGAGATGAATATTGCATGAAAATCAATTTAAACATGGTCCGATATTAACATCGCACTTCAATTGCTGAAAATCATGAAGCAAGTACATTAATATGCATTCCCCATTGTCAAAATGATTACATAGAAATTTAATTAGAGATCAGACAAATGCATTTCTTTCTTTGAGGCAAGTGATTTCTCTTTTGGATTTTGAATTTTTCACTTTATTACTAGTTTGCATCCACTGTTGGCAAGCAAATACAGTGTGTTTTGTATATGATACATGGGTATTATTATAATCAGTTGAGTGAATTCTCTAATTCCCCCCATTTCTATTGTTGAATTGAAAAGATCTTGTATGCTTATACTGTTGCTCTGGGCTATCAAGACCGTACAGACACCATTGTGCTCTATAGATCAAATAATGAAAGAGGTGAAGCACTTCAACAGGCCAATTCATCCTCACAGAAAGAGATCAATTAATGGATCTAATCTGTTTTTTGCTCTCAAAGCTTTCATCTTTGCCCTGATGTATTTCGTCACCTCAAGCTGCAGAAAAGAGTGAGAAATGTGAGACCTCTAACATAATTATCTACTTATTTTGACTGAAAGTGACCATTTTGACCTGTCATTATTATGCACCCTCATGGTGCTTCAAATGACTCACTTTCTTCTGTGAATCATAAAAGATCATAAAGAAAAGATATTTTGAAGAATTTCCCAGTGTCATTGTGTCTGATTACAAAATAGATGGTAAATATCGCAGTAACAAACTAATAGATTATTAATGGTCATTTCAAAATGACAATTTTCCTTCCATTTTCAAATATGCTCCTATGACATGATGTTAAGTAGGCCTATGTTTTTTGAGGTAGTAAAATGATCTGAGACGCCAGACAGAACATGAGGGCCAGCGGTGCACAGCCTGTACACTTCTGAAATACGTTGTAAAATAAACAAAGCAAGTACACCGTGACAACAAATGTACACTGTTAATATTAGTTTAAGCTGTTTGGCTTGTGGTTAAGCGCCTGGATCTCCACGAACAGAGGAACACACGCAACGGCCTACACTAAACACTAAAAACACCACAGCCCAAAAAAATCCATAATAAAAAAAATAAATTAAAATAAAATAAAATAAAATAAAATAAAATAAAACTGCTGAAAATAAATAATAAAATAAATAAATAAATCAGTTAAAATAAAATATAAATAAAATAAAATAAAATAAAATAAATCAGTTTACAGGTGGAACACAGCTGTTGTATTACAGCTAATCTGCTGATATAAAATAAAATAAAATAAAATAAAATAAAATAAAATAAAATAAAATAAAATAAAATAAAATAAAATTAAATTAAATAAAATTAAATTAAATAAAATTAAATTAAATCAGTTTACAGCTGAAATACACCTGTTGCATTTAGATGTGCTGCTGAATGAATGAATGAATGAATGAATGAATGAATGAATGAATGAACTTCAATTTACAGCTGCATTACGTACACCTGAGCTGTTGAAAATAAAATGAAATAAAATAAAATGTTAATTTAATTTAAAATTGAATTGAATTGAATTGAATTTTACATTAAATTAAATAAAAATGTATCAGCCTAAGGTGAATAGTTGGTCCCCCAGTTTAGCTGGGTTTGCTATTTTAAAGCTGCACTTTCAGTTAAACTATGCCTTCTACTTCATGTACAGGGCCACCAGCTAAAATCAAGACCAGTGCAACCAACTTAAACCAGCTAAGACCAGCAGAATCAGATTGCTTTCAGGCTTGAAGAAAAAGAGAGGCAGGAAGAAGGAGGAGTAGCAATGCACATCTCACATATGTGCGTTCCCACAGTGGGCAGAAAGCTCAGCCTTTGTCATTAACTGAGAGCTGCAGAACTCAGAGATAAATACAGACATTTATAACAACAAACAATTACAATACCAAACCTAATAAATCCAACACCACAGAAATCAAGATCAACAGAGTTATGATCATTACTGACTGTTCAGAGGAAGGACAGGCCTTTCTGGGCCGTTTTGTTTAACATGTTCTGCTGTAATGGGACAGCAGGATTACTAACCATATGACAAAATTATACAGTCTAATCTGATCTGTGTGTGAAACGGACAGAAACAGAGAGGAAAGGAGAGCGGAGGGGAGGGTTGGATGATCCTGAGGTTGCATCTCCACAATCCCCGTGAGGAACTATCCCCAAAAGGTATTGAAATATGTCCTGTGTAAACACAGTCTTGAATAAACAGTCACATCCAAAATGCCTTGCCTCCCTGACCATTTTGGTAACATATTTGTGTGTTATCCAAGAGGATGAAGTATCTGATTTAGTTCTGTAAAGATGACAATGCACTCCTACACTTACTAACACCAACAGTTCAAGTCTATTAAAACCAATATCAGTCACATTAAAACTATCTTGGAAATGTTTTAATATGTCTTCATTTTATTTAGTTTTCCTAATTTTCAAACACTATTAATCCATATTTTATCATTTATTGTTTGTTTTATATGAAAAATATATATACATATGAATGATAAATGTATAAAATATAAAAACAAATGTATAAAATTGTTTGCATATAACCAAATGTTAAATAAATATAAATAATTTCAATATTTGTTATTTGAATATTTATAGAAATAAAAAGTGTTGTTATGGTTAGCTAAAACTAAAACAGTTAAAATCAGTTTTGTTTATTGAAATAAAGCTGAAATATAATAAAATGTAAATATTACATGACAAACTTAAAATGTAACAAAAATTAGAAATGTTGTCTGAAATAAAATAATGCCAAATTGTAATATTAAAATATATTAAAAACTAATAATATCTAAAATAAATAAAAATGTAAAAAAAAAAAAAGTTTTGGTTTTTTTAAATTGAAAATTTAATTTTTTTTTTTTAATCCAATTTAAAATATTCATTAATACTACAATAGTATATAAACAATACTAAAATAACATGGCCTTGAGGTTTGGAATCATTTTCTCTGCACTGAAAAATTATGGCCTGCTGCATTACATACAGTTTTGCTAAAATAAAATAAAATAAAATAAAATAAAATAAAATAAAATAAAATAAAATAAAATCTGCTATATAAAATAACTGAAATAAAATGTTTATAAATAAATAAAACTGAGTTGTGGCATCACTACCACCACATCGAAAAATTCTGACCCTCATAAAGACATTGGCCATTTTATTCCAAAATGTTAATATCCAATATATATACAGTACAGACCAAAAGTTTGGAAACATTACTATTTTTAATGTTTTTGAAAGAAGTTTCTTCTGCTCATCAAGCCTGACATTTATTTTTGATCAAAAAAATACAGAAAAAACTTAACGGATTACTATTTGTGAAAATTAATTTACAACTTAAAATAATAGTTTTCTATTTGAATATACTTAAAAAGGAGATATAATTTATTCCTGTGATGCAGTAAGCCTGAATTTTCGGCATCATTACTCCAGTCCTTCAGTGTCACCATGTAACAAATCCAGTCTATCACACGTGATGTACATTTAGAAATCATTCTAATATTCTGATTTATTATGAGTGTTGGAAAGACAGTTTCCTGCTGTCTAATATATTTGATGAATAAAAGGTTAAAAAAGAACTGCATTTATTAAAAAAAAAAAAAAACAATTCTAATAAATATAAATTCTAATAATATATTTTCTTTACTATCACTTTTTATCAAATTTAACACATACTTGCTGAATAAAAGTATTGATTTTATTTTAAAAAAAAGAAAGAAAAGAATGTACTGACCCCAAATTACTCTGACCAGTAGTGTATATTGTTATTACAAATATTTATATTTTAAAAAACATAGCTTCTTTTTTTTTCTTTTTTTTTTTTTTTACTTTTTATTTCATCAAAGTATCCTAAAAAAGTATCACATGTTCTAAAAAAAATATGAAGCAGCAGAACTGTTTCCAAACTTTGATAATGAAAATCATATTAGAATTGATTTCTAAAAGGATATGTGATAATGATCCTAAAAAGTTCGCTTTGCATCACAGAAATAAATTATAATTTAAAGTATAATAAATGTAAAAACAATTATTTTAAATTGTATAATATCATCACAATATTACTTTTTTTCTGTATTGTTGATCAAAAAAATGCAGGCATTGATGAGAGCAGAAGAAACTTCTTTTTCAAAAACATTAAAAATAGTATGTGTTCCAAACTTATTTGGTCTGTACTGTATATATAATATATTAGATATATATATATATATATATATACTATACACTTTTTACAAAAAATACATCATTTTAGAAAATATAGATATATATATATATATAGAATCCTCTATATATACTGTATATAGATATATATAGATCTATAATACTGTATATATATACTTATATTATATAGATACTTAATATATATATATATATATATATATATATTATATACTATATATGTATATACTTATATATTATATATATATATTATATATACTTATATATACTTATATATACTTTTTACTGAAAATACATCATTTTAATATCAGGGAAGAAGACAATATGTACACTGTTGGACAGATTAAATAAACAAAAGACACTGTTGGACAGATTAAATAAACTATAGCGAGAGTGTAAAGAGATTATTTCTAAATGTCCACAAGCTCAAAAGCATCAGCAGCTGAAGAAACACCCATATGTTGTTTACTAGAACAAGATCGGCTCATCTAAAACATCATTGTGCTCATTTACACAGTAATGAGTCTTTCATAACTGATAATGAGCCTATGTGAAAATGTGAAACACAAGCCAGTCAAGTAAATCGATGATAATCATAACTCTCAATTGAAAGTTTACAGTGTTCTTCACTTTGTGTCTAGCCCCTGCTGCTCACATCAAAGAAAACATGGAAAGTTTCAATAACGGAAGTTAGAAAACGCAATTAACAGGCCTTAAAAAGAGAAATAAACATTCACTTTCTCTACATTTCCGCACAGTCGACCCATGATCCAGCATGAGCTACGCTGACAGGCACACTAAATCACTCCAGAGAGGTCGGCCGTGAAGACCTCCACTCACTCCAGCCCATATTGGAGCCATTTCCTGGCCCACTAGTTACACACATCAACAAACATCCAAACCCTCAGTCAGATACCCTCACCAAAAAAACCAGCCACAAACTCAGAGATACTCTTACACAAAAAAAAAACCACCTCAGACACCTCATGAGCTGAGGTAAGCATGCAGAGGCCTTTTATGGCATTTGTTACATTGCTCCACAAAGCAGAAACTATTGTGGATTATTTATGAGCCAAGGGGACAGCAAATGCAGTTGATGGGCAGCTCTTTAAAAAGCTTTTTCCTTGTGCTAGTACATCAAGTGAGCTCCATGTAATCTCATTTGAAGATGTATGAAGACACTGAAAGACAATACCATTGGTGCAAAGACCCCATAACAAGTTTAGTAATGGACCATATTATGGTCCGAACATATACATTTATTCAAAAATAACCTAGGCTACATTAAGAATGCAAGTCCATCTTACAGTGACATAAATGTATAGTTCACTCATGAAACTCTAGATGGTGCAGGCTGATGGGTTGTTTACTTAAATTGATGATATTCACAGCATTAAACTACTTGGCACAAGCTGATTGGTTCATGTTGCATACATAGCTAATGAGCTTGCTGCTTTACATTTAAATGGCTGTTTAGCATCCACTTGAGTTCCTCTGAAACCCTCCACCTTCCCCAGCTCCACCTGTATAGATCTGCTGCGGGTTATTTTATATGCTATTTGTGCAGCAGCAGTATGTCTTAAATACTCACAGCACCATATCACCATATGCACTGGCAGTAGCAAGTTCCTGTACTTGCTTGCAGCAGCAGCAATAATCTCAACTACAGCAATAACGAACAGCAGCAACAATTCAGCAGCAGAGCAGTTCTATTCCACGAAGACAAAAAACAATAAAAAAAAAAATCATAAAAACTACAAAGATAAAACATTAATAAAACAGTCAAAACTCAAACACACCAAACACATTCCACAGCTTAAAAACACTACAAAAAAATTAAAAAACACTACAAAACAAAATCAACTATGTTTTATCAATTTGAAATGTGCATTGCTTTCCTTAAGAAGAACAGACGTTGATGCCCCTTTTTAATAATTAAGAAAAGACTCATTGAAAGAATTAAATTCTTGAAAAGAAAACATTAATGAGTAGTTTGGCATAATGTTGTTTTTATTACTATTATTATTATTATTATTAAATTGCTTCACTGCCTCTTTTATTATATATTTTTTTTTGCAAAATCAAAATCATGTGGTGCAACCAACATGCGAAAACATTCAGGAAAAAAAGTAAAACTGTAAATGAAAAGTGTAAACTATAACCTTATTACAGAATTCTTCTTCTTCTTCTTCTTCTTCTTCTTCTTCTTATTATTATTAATAAATTGCTTCATGCTTTTTTTTATTTTTTTTTTTATTTTTTTGCAAAATCTAAATCATGTGGTGCAATAAACATGTGAAAACATTCAGGGGGAAAAGAAAGTACAACTGTAAATGAACAGTGTAAACTATCACCTTTTTATAGAATGCCAAGGACACATTCCTCATCATTCATAAACAAAACCAAGGCTAAACAGTCAATGCCATGTGCTCTCAGAAGCTCATTATATGTGTAAAATGAGACCAAGTGACACAGGCGAGCAGTTTTTTCCGAAAGCATTGCAGATGTCATCCGTTCAAGTTGGGACAGTTAGAGGAAGCTCTGTCCTATTGCCTTACTTTTAGAAAACATGCAAGAACAATCATCAAAGCTTGATAGAACAACAATAACACAGATGCAATCTGAAGAGCTTGAGTCAGTAGTCATTGTCTGTAAGGAAAGTAAATCAGACAGTGAGTAATATATTTGCAACATGAGCAATTAAAACTCACAACCTCACACATTTTGACCTCTACACAAACACATAAACACAAATATAGTCATCATAAAAGTGAAATATTCATTTTATACATTTGAAAGCCATTTGTGGTTTTTAGCTTTTACTTGTCTTTAAAAAGGTTGCTAACAATTGGCTAAATGGGACTATAGAGGCTGTCGGATTCATAAAACGTCATCAGAAAGAGCAGAAAATCTAATCTACACACTAGTCACTTCCACAGCCTCATTGTGTTTATAATCGCTCTCTTGCAAACTATTCTAACTCAAACTTTCAGAGAAAGTTTATTTAAACAGAGACTGAAAAAGTTGTTGAAAGCTTAATGATGGTGTTCATTTACTGTATAGCATACGTTTAGATTTTCACTTCTGGCGATTGTATTTACGATTCAACCTTCATAATGAACAGCTGAAGAGTTATCATAATGAATAAAATGTGTAAGAATCATACATTTTGTTGGTCACAGAGCTTATTTTCTAAGTGTGTGTGGGAATTACTGTGGACACTATCTTCAAGAAAAGGGAATTCATCAGTATTGCCATGTCTGCGGTTTTCCCATGGAATTGGACTCCTTTTGTACTGCTGCCGTGGGCTGTTTTTTAGTCAACGGGTTAAAGCAAAACCCATGTCCCCCTGGAACTTGATTTTGACCAAGGTGGAACTCCATGGAAGAAGCTTTTGACCCCCATGAACACAAATGTGGAGTGATTTCAATACAATTTTGATAGCTATTTCTCCTGGAATGCCATTGGGCTAGTTTTGGCCATGTTTTTGCTGTGATCGAGCTAGTTTTGAGTACCAATCGGGCTTAACTCATAACTCACAACCCTCAAACCTTAAAATCAACAACCACAACACTCCAATATCATTATCAATCACCAACATATAGAGCAACAAGTGTACATCGGTTGTTGCATTGTGGGACTTAAAAAAACAATTAAAAAGAGAGAATCAACAAAAGATTTGAACACCACTACAAATGGCTGTCTCGTCAAATAATTCACTATGTATATATTGTTTTTTTTTAAGTGAATGTTCTCTGAATGTTCAAAAAATTCAATCTTTAAAAAAAAAATATATATATAGAGAGAGAGAGAGAGAGAGAGAGAGAGAGAGAGAGAGAGAGAGATTTTTTTTTTTCTTGGTTATACAAACGTTAAGGGAACATGCCAACATTATGGGAATGTTACTTTGGAATGTTCTAGATATTTTGAAACATGGAACATTTTAGTCCAACTAAAACGTTTCAGAAATAAAACCTTCCATGATGTATAAATAAAATTTTTGTGCTAGCATTTGGAGAACATTATTAAAGACCAGATAACAAATGTTCTACTAACATTACTGGAAGAATGTTCCTTTAGAATTTTGAGGGAACCTTGGCAGAACTTTAGCCAAAGTTCCAAGAACGTTGCTTGTTAGCTGGTGTATTACATTTCTGATTGCATATCAAAATGAATTTTAGAAATGAAAAACATGTTCAAGTCATTGTATTTGCAAATTACATTTTTAATGCATTTTTTTAATAAATGAACAGAAAAGAAAGCAAATGTCATGTCACTGACCATAAAATTGTATGTGTTGAGTAACAGTTTAGCCAATGCATTTCCTGTAGCAAAGAAATGGCACGTAACAGCTTTCTGCCAAAATTTCAAGGTGCTGATGAAACACTCCCAGATTATATCCATTGATATGTTCTTTGAGCCTGCAAGTGGCTGCCAAACCACGCCGTAACCTCCCTTCCTCTTCCCTCCAAAGAAGACGTGCAGGAAGCATATAACAATAGGACCCCCTCTTGCTTTGAGAAAAGACCCGCAGTGTGGACCATGCAGCTCACACAGGCCTGTTTACCATTAATCTAGACCAGGTGATGTGCAAGCAAGGTCACGAGAGAGAGCAGAAGTCATTGCCGTTGGTCAGGCTCTAACCCGAGACATTGATAGGTCCGGTCAAGTGAGTAAGTGAGGCCACATGGTCTCCCAGATGTGATGTAACAACATGCCGAATGCATGTCAAAAAGAACATGAGACGTCCCACTGTGACAAATTTTTAGTGCCTTGATCAGACGCAGTGGGTTCACGCATGACAGACCCTCCACGAAGACACTGTGGTTGTGGATAGAGACCAAAGCGGGCATTAGATTACAGCAAAGAGGACGAATCTCAAAGAGAATATCACCATATCAGCCTCACTCTTTCTCTCTAATGGCTAGACGTTTAACATTTGAACTCAAGCATCCTGGTGGAGTAGGTAGCTGGTGTTTCTTCAGCTCTTGTTACATTATCACAGTCCTCTTTTCTAAATCATACCAGACATATGGACTCTCACACTCCTAAACATGATCGCTGAACTCTTTCGATTGGTGTTGATTGCTTGGGCACCTGCTGAGAGCTGTCAAACAAGCAGATCAGAAAAGGCCTATCCTGTGTCTGCCAATCAGTGAACATGACCATATAGATTAAAGTGCAGAAGCAAATGCATTAAAGCTGTCATTTGTTTGTATTGGCTCGTCTCAAACTAACATGTCCAGATGACAAATAATTAATAAATAGACCAATAATATTAAAGTAAATATTAAATCATAATTCATAATTTCAACCACAAATCATTATTTAAATTATCAATTAAATTCGCTGCAACAAAATTAAATGAAATGAAATGAAATGAAATGAAATGAAATGAAATTAAATTAAATTAAATTAAATTAAATTAAATTAATTTTATTTTATTTTATTTTATTTTATTTAAACCTTAGAATATGGAGCATGTAATAAGAATAAGAATAAAATAATATTAATAATTGTTTAATATTAATTATTATATTAATATTAATAATGTTATTAATTCATAACTAATAATAATTTGGAGATTAAATTGATTATTTAACCATTTTATTATTATTATTATTATATAATTAAGAAATTAATATTAAACATATTATTTATTATTAATTTATTTGTTGTGACATAATTTCACATAGTAATACATTCTGACATTTTTTTATTTAATTTTTGAAATATCCTTATAATAAATATGCATTACTTTTTTAATTTAAATCATCATGAATTAAAGGCTAAAAATAAATAAATAAATAAATAATAAATTAAAATTAAAATGTAATTTAATTTAATAATTGTTGTGCCTTAGAATAAGGATCATATAATAAGAATGAGTAAATTCATAATTTTGGAGGGGGGGGGGGGTCAAATTTATTATTATTATTATTATTATTATAAAAATGTGGAGGGGCCATTAAATGATCTGGATCTGCTTAAAGTTTTCATGAGAGTCAGCCATATCCATCAGTGGTTTCATGTGATCAGCTATGGGTATAAACATGAACTAACTGTAGGCTACTGTCTTGTACAACTGCACATTAATCAATAAGTCAGTTTATGTTGCTTCTTAAATTTAGTAACTTCGTAATGAACCGGCAATGTTCCAATAACTCGAAATGCTGGAGTCTGCAGGATTTATGGTCACAAGTTGCAAACAACTGTGTGATGGGGGAGGAAGGAAAAAAAAACATTGGCATATGCGGAATTCCACTAAGAAAGTGCACACAGATCCATGCCAAGCCAAAACAGTTGCACAAAAACAGGCATGAAACTGGGGTGAAGGGTGCTTTGAATCTTCATTAATAACCCGTATCACTGTGTCCGGCAAATTTCCTGATTTTTTTCAGAATCATTCCAAGGTCCTTTGTCAAACAACAAGAGCTTGCGTAATGCAGTCAATCAGTGATTTCCTAATTAACTGACAAAAAACCACCACTTAGTTCTGACAACACATCTGACTGTGTTTAAGTATTCATTATACTGTTTACCAAAATGAGTTCATGTGGGAGTGAGAATGCAACATTTCTAAAGCGTTGCTGATGTTGCCTAATAAGTAAACCACAAAGACACTCAGTCATCCAAATAGGCAGGAGGGCACACATATTCATTAAAC
Organism: Cyprinus carpio; assembly: GCF_018340385.1. Lineage (NCBI taxonomy): Eukaryota > Metazoa > Chordata > Actinopteri > Cypriniformes > Cyprinidae > Cyprinus > Cyprinus carpio. The sequence continues at coordinate 7,137,728 of NC_056606.1, read as the reverse complement.
TATATATGAGTGCCATAATGCCACAAATCAGGAGAAAAGGAGCCATCAGGTTTGTTTGTTTCCCAGCATTCCTCATGTTCTTTCTATCTTCAGTTGAAAAGAAATTAAGGTGTTTGAGGAAAACATCCCAGGACTTCTCTAAATATAGTGGACTTCAATGGAGGTCAATGGGTTAAAGGTCCAAATTGCTGTTTCAATGCAGCTTCAAAGGGCTCTACACGATCCCAGCCAAGGAATAAGGGTCTTATCTAGCGAAACAAATATTACCACAAATACTCTTATGTAGTGACGTAGGCAGAAGAACTGACCCAGTGTTTACAAGTATGGAGAAGGAGGACTGTTCAAAAGCCGTTGTATGTTGATTGACCCTTATTTATATGTCTTTGTTTCAGTTTATTGTTTAAAATAAAAAATTGTTTATAAAAAAAGACCTCTAACACTAGCTTGCTCTATTCTTTTTCTATTCTATCTGTTTTCTTTATATTTATTATATTATTAAAAGCCCTTGCTACGTGTACTGCGTTTAAGCTAACTGAGACTTGTTATAGCACTTATATATCATTGCTCTTTTGTTGTTTTTGATTGCTTCCATTGTCCTCATTTGTAAGTCGCTTTGGATAGAAGCATCTTCTAAATGACTAAATGTAAATGTAAATGTAAAATGGTCTGTCCGTGTGCGTATTCTTAATGTTTAAATCTCTTGAAAAAAAAAATGCTGTTAGAGCTGCTGTTAGAACGTGACCTTTCCACGTGACTACACAATGCGCAGAGATTTGGACACGCATAACAGAGCTAGTGCAAAAGACATAATTTTGCTTTTTTTTGTAATTTGTATAAACTAAACATAAATTTCTATAAACCAAACATAAAATTGCTTATTCATAATTTTACAATTCATTTACTGAACAAATTGATCTTTTATAAATGAATTCAATTATAATCAAAAAATTCTACCTCGGCTTCTGCTCTAAACTATAACTTGAGTGATTACGTGAGGGGTGAGATGTTCATTCGTGTTTATTTCATGTTAACACTAGTATTAAAGAGGAAGTGATCGTGTTCCGTGCTGCTGTTAGAATTGAGGCATAAGTATACTGCGATATGTCACGCCACATCAAAGAGCGTCAAAATGGCATTTATTGACTGAATTTCCGTTACACCCCTAGTTATTAGAGATCTGCAATGGGTTATGTTTGAGTTCTGCATTTTGAAATTATAACTATTTATCCAGAAAAGAATCTAGAAATGGAGAAGAACAGAACATAGGCTTGAAGAACAGACATCTGACTGTCCTGGACACGAGAAATCAGATTATGTTGTTGTATAAGAGGACTCCTTGTGCTCAATCAAACATCTTTTCCTTCACATTAAGGCAAATGTATTATTTTAAACCAATCTGACAGGCATCTTCTGAAATAATGGCTCATGTACGGCTGTCTGCTGAAAAGCAAATGACATCTTAAAAGCTTTCCTTTGGTAACAGGGTAACTAATCAAGATCATGCTGTGTCCAAAATAAACAGACCAGCCACAAAAGAAATTCTGAAAGTTTGTGTGTGTGTGTGTGTGTGTGTGTGTGTGTGTGTGTGTGTGTGTGTGTGTGTGTGTGTGTGTGTGTGTGTGTGTGTGTGTGTGTGTGTGTGTGTGTGGGTGGGTGTGTGTGTGAGGAAGGAAATCAATTCCAGCATGTTGTTGCAAAGAACAGCTTTGTCAATAATGCATCCAAAATTGTTATGTTTCATATTGTTATGTGATTAAATGACAAATAATTCTGTCCAAGATGATGAAAAGGAAAATTCATGAAAAAGTAGGCCTATATAGTTAATGTTCAACCATCAAGTAAGAGTAAAATAATTTCTTATAATTTGAATATATGTTAGTATGTGCTATTTATTTATTTAAAATTAAGGTAATTTGGATTTGTGAATCATTAATATTATGACATTTTCTTGGGGTTAGACCATTTGATGATTTAAAAAACCTTAACTAATCTTGCCATTTCATAAAAATCAAAAATATCAAATGTTGCTTATATTTGAAAACAAAACTGCTCAATGTCTTGTTTAATAATAATAATAATAATAACAAATATTATTATTGGTCAATATTGTTAAATCAAATATTTATTTATTTTTGGGCCATTTTGTCAAGAATTTTAAGAAGGAATTTAATGAGGCTTTTTATTATTTCTGAACAATTATATCATTATAGAATTAAATTTATTTTCTTTACAAATCATTATGTTGTGATATAAAATGCCCCAATAAAGCAAAAACACTGTTTGGTTATAATCTGACCCATTGGCTAAATATTTGTCAGTCAAACCCGCCTCATTTCCTTCAGTCGGGGGGGAGATTTGTTTGGGATATCCATAACTATAAGCTGTAGGTGGGGTACGTCTTACATGCATCGGATGTGTAAGGTCTCTTCTGTAACAGGCTGTGTCTGCTCGTTCAAAGACAGGCCTCAGACGGGTGTGGTGGAGGAAATTGATTAAAGAAAGGCACAGACTAAAAACACTAATCAGTGTTTTCCTGAAACGTGATTCTGGGAGGATCTAGAGAACAGAGGAAGCTGGAATAATGTAAACTGTCTGTTTCTCTAGAGATTACATTTTTGATTGTTTTTTTGTTTTTTTCTCAGAAATACACAGAACTCAAGGGAACTATTCACCCGATGGCCTTTCGCTCACTGACACTTTGGACGTTTCATTTTCTATGTGACTGCTTGCCATCTGTAAATGTCATTATTGCAGGAAGAATTCTCCAGAACCCCCTCGGTGCTCCTCTAGTCTTTGATGAAGAGCAGGTAGTGTATATGAAGCAGACTTATGGCCATATTATTGTCAGAATAACTGATGACTAGTGAGATTTCAGTTTTGCTTTGAAGGTTTGTGTTTGCTATCTAGCTCTGTTGTCATATGCAATGTAAAAACAGCATTTATGAAAACGGAAGTGACTAAAAAACTTAAGCATTACTTCAGGAACTTAAGTTAAATAGACACAACAACACCAGAGCTAATGACCACATAGACCAGCTAATTACAAGAAGAACAGATGACCATCTACTGACTATTTTGAACCAGGTAATTACTAGTTTAGACCAGCTAATGACCATCTTAGACCAACTTATGACTAGTTTAAACCAGCTTATGACTAGTTTAGACCAGCTTCTGTAATTACTAGGCTGGACCAGCTATAATGACCCGGGGTGTGTTTCCTATACAATGATGTAACTTGCTGATTAACCGTCATTTTGCTTTATTTGATGTTTGATTCATCGCGGTTTCCCTCTTACACCATACTCTGGCTTCAAAAACTATGCTTATTGAGAACACGCAAAAATACATAAATTAAAATGCCTTTATATTTTAAAATGTAATATATAGATTGTACTGCATGTTAGCTTGCTTATTTTGCCCAAGAGCATATTTATTTAAGCCCATATGTCTTACTAACTACAAACTATGCTTCTAACCACAGGTCGAGAGCTGTAGTTCCAACCACCTAAGTTTGCTACGCTGTTTGCGAATGTTCAGTTGAATTATGGTTTAGGGAAACACAGAATCGTTGAACTATGTTGGTAACGTCGGAAATTGCAAGCATAGTTGGCTAGCAATGCTTTTGGGAAACGCACCCCAGGTTGGACCAACTTAGATCAGCTAATTACAAGATTAGACCAACTGATTACCATCTTGGACCAGATAATAATTCATTTAGACTGGCTAATGACCAGATTAGACCAGATAATTACCAGGCCGAACCATCTTAGACCAGCCTGAACCAGCTAATGACCATCTTGGACCAGTTCATTACTAGTTTAGACCAGCTAATGACCACTTTAGACTAAGGAATAGTTTAGACCAGATAATTACCAGGCTGAACCATCTTAGACCAGCCTCAACCAGCTAATAACCATCATGGACCAGCTAATTACTAGTTTAGACCAGCTAATGACCACCTTAGACTAACTAAGGGATAGTTTAGACCAGATAATTACCAGGCTGAACTATCTTAGACCAGCCTCAACCAGCTAATAATAACCATCATGGACCAGCTAATTACTAGTTTAGACTAGCCAATGACCAGCTTAGACAGCTGAAGACCGGTAGACCAGTTGATGATCATTTTAGACCCGCTAATGACCATCTCAGAGCATCTAATGACCATCTGAAACCAGGTAATGATTAGACCAGCAAATTACAATCTCAAATAGCTAATGACTAATTTAGACTGACTTGTTTAGACCTACCTAGGTTAAACCAGTTAGTGAGCAGTTTAGACCAGCTTAGACTAACTAATGGCTAGTTTAGACCAGTTAATGGCCAGTTTAGATGAGCTAATGACCACTTTAGACCAACTAATGACTAGTTTAGACCAACCAGTGAACAGTTTAAACAAGCTATAATCACTACCTTAGATCAGTTAATGTCCAGTTTAGACCAGTGAAATATACACAATTGTAGGATAATAAAAAAACTATAGTTAGTAATAATAATAAAACCATTATTGTTATCATCAGTAATATTTTAATTGCTTGTGTACACGTTTGTAAATGTGTAAATACTGTATATAATGTTACTAATTCTGCCTAAAACACCTACAGGGCCGTGCACAGACCTTTTTGAGGGGCATGTGCTTAAACTGAAATAAGGGCACCCCCCTCCCTTTTTTTATATCAAGATTATTTAGAAAGCCTGCATAAAAGGAAGAAATGGTCACATCTTCATGACAAATTCAATAACAATAATTATTTGTAGGGTCCTGTGTTTGTAAATTGCTCTTGTGTACTCCCTCTTTTTTTAAATTGCATTTATAGAGAAAAAAAATACTTGACTCATACATAAACATGTTAACCAAATAATACAAATTAGCTTATAAAACCAAACAGAAACCAAAATCTTTTTTTATTGAACTTCATCAAAAATTTTTTTTTAGGGCTGTCAAATGATTAATAACAATTAATCACATCCAAAATAAAAGTTTTGTTTACATAATATATGTATGTGTACAGGGTATATTTATTATGTATATATATAAATACACACATAAATTATATATTTAGAAAATATTTACATGTATATACATTTATATATTTATATTCTTATATTTTATATTATATATAAATATATTTAATATATAAACATAACATATTATTCTTAAATATATACATGCATGTGTGTGTATTTATATATACATAATAAATATACACAGTATACACACATATATTATGTAAACAAAACTTTTATTTTGGATGTGATTAATCGTAATTAATCATTGACAGCCCTACTTTTTTTATGAACTTTGCAAAGAAAAAAATTATATATATTCTCTTTTTTAGCAATTCCGTTTGGTTTTTATAAGCTAATTTGTATTATTTGGTTACATGATTATGAATGACATTGAGAAGAGGGGAAGGTGAGCAATGAGTCAAGTATTTTTGACAAAACTTTTTTGAAATATAATTTAAGTAATTATGTACAACTCAATTCCAGATTATAAGAAACTATAGCCATACCATAACTATAACACATCCCAACATGTATCCGTCTATCTGGCAAAAATTTGATACTGTGGTGGACCAGGGATGTTGGTCTCTTGAAGGGTTTCTTATTCACTACACTTTCCCTAAAATAAGCCAGCAATGAAAAAATAAATAAAAATAGGTGTGAAAAGTACAGCTGCAGTGAAAAGCATTTCTGAAGGATCACGTGACACTGAAGAGTACTGAACTGGAGTAATGATGCTGAAAATTCAGCTTTGATCACAAAAATAAATTACATTTTAAAATATATTCAAATAGAACACAGTTATTTAAAATTGTAAAAATATAACACAATATTACTGTTTTTGTTGTATTTTGGATCAAATAAATGAAGCCTTGGAATGAATCATGAATTACATTCTGCATGATATAATATAAAGATTTCACAGTGATCTTCTGTAATTTTTTTTTTAGTTACTACTACATTACTGTAGTAAAACCATGTTTTACTACATTTTATACACGTGAGGACGAGCGGAGAGTATACCATAACATGATTAGCCTAAATGTTAATAAATTAAGTGTATCAGCAATCATAAATCAAAGAAGAAATTTCTTATATATGTTATCTAGGTGACGAGGATCACTCGTCGCTTTGTGTAAGTTCCAGTACGAAACAGCGCGGGGGCGCACCTGTTATGATTTTCCGATGGTAAAAAAATGGTAAAATGCATTTGGCCAAAATCGCATTTTAAAAGATGAAATTCTACTGTATGCACAGGCTATTTAAGTGTTGGCTATGTATTGGCTATGACTAGATGGCAAATGATGGCCCTCTCTCTCAGGCGACGTCCCACATGTCTCAGTCAGTGAGTCAGTCAGACATCAAATAAATAAAATATGAGCCTTTATAGACATAGTGTTTAGTAGTACTTATTCAAACAACAAGATATTTATTTACCCTTCGCAAAACTTTGTTCAGCTCAGCTGTTGTCTACTGTGCGGCTGCTGTGGAACTTCAGTTGATTCAATGAATATAGAGGGGGCGGAGTTATCAGCTTACTGACAGCTTGAGGATCGAATAAGATTTACACAAGCTCGTTTTAAGAAACTTTCATTTGCTAAATATTTGTAAAACAGACAGACAGACGTAAAGGGTGACCAATAGCATTGATTAAAAAAAAAAAACACCACACCAAAAAAAGGACACTACATAATATAAAATCAAAAATATCATGTGCTCTGCACAGGATCATCCCAAACTGTACATGGCAAAAATAATGTTACTAATTCTGCCTAAAACACCTACTTGAATGTGAATGAGAGAGTCCTCCCTCGAATGCCCAGCTACACCCTCCCTCACCGTCACTCCTCTCTTTCAAATACGCTTTGTAAAGTCAGTCAAGTTGTGGTTCAGGCAAAAGGTGTGAGATCTGTACACTTGCACTGGCACATTGACTTTGCGGATGAAATGGCCTCTATCTAACTCTGAGAGTAACCAGAGAGTCAGACTGCCGCTCAGTTGAGCGTCTGCGCTTCCAAGGAAAGGAGCCTTGTATCCAGGCTCTGACAGCGAACCGGGAAGATGCTTTCTGGAGTCGTTCATTTCACACTAGCAGCGCTTTTGGGTACGTTTTTTTTATTGTGTCGTATTTAGCCTGTTTTCGGTCAATTGTATGATGATGATGATGATGATGATGATGTCAAAATCCTGAGCGCGAAACTGTGCGCGTTGTTTATTCGGTGCATGTCACTCTATATACCAAAAACCATGCATGCATTAATGTATTATTAAACCGGTGTGTTATATCCACTTTGACAGTCTGCGGTCTGTTAATCTGAACACAAGTTATTGTTATTTATCTTCTCGCAGACGTAGAGAACATTATTTAAACGCATTTACGCGGCGTAAAACGATTTTTGCGCACCACATGCTTGCAAAGCATATAAAATGTTACAACGCACTTTTAGTCTTACATTAAGAGCAACTGGCTATGTTTATAAGACATTTTTATTGAATACTGCTTTCACATATTATTATTATCACCATTAAACTGACATTATGCATTCTGGCGCCCTTTTGCTAAATAAAATGTGTAAGCATGAAGACATACATATGACTTCTAAGAAAAATAATTTAAAACATGTACTCTCACATGAGATAAAGACTCCAGTTAGTTACATAAGTCCCCAATTGAAGAAATCAGGGGCAGATCTAGAAAATCATTTTTAGGGTGGCAAAGGGGTGGCATGGGGTTTATGAGGAGTGGCAACACCAGAGCAAGCCTCCATGCATAGTTTTGGGGGATTTATGGTCTGACATACACAGTTGTATTAACAAATATTGTATTACCATTAAGTAATCATCTATACTGTTTAAAATGAAAAATAAATAACATTTCATTATCCATCATGGCACCAAATTAATACACGACATAAAAAACTTCAACAGGTTATAAATGTTTCTGAGCTTGTATCACCAAGAATTGCACACACAAAATGCCTCACATCTCTTGCAAAATGAAGCACTGCACTCAAAATATCACAAACACATCTCAAAAGCAAACATTTGCAAACACCTTTGCCATAATATTAATTCCTGTTAGATTTTTGTGGGTTACATAGAGAACTCTTTGTTGTGTTTTGCAAAAAGTGTTTTATGAAATCGAAAACTAAGTCAAAGGCCGAGAATTAGCGTATGGTTTTGCAAATTTGGTGTGTGCTTCTGCTGTTTGAGTGTCAGCATTCAGAAACTGTGTGACAAGTAAAGATTTTGTGTGTAAGCAGTTAAAAAAAAAACAACAACTGTAAATGCTTACAATTCAATACACAGATGACTTTTCTGCCCAGTGAATTTCATTACAGTTTACAGAACTGTAGCAGTGTCTTGGTCTCCTGACACAAGACTAGCTATACCTGTAGGCAGTCATTTCTCAGTTCTGCAAAAATGCAGTACACATAAAAAATGGTTAAAAATAAAATTTGACAGTCACACGCTTGAAGGTGTACAACATGTGCTACAGTTTACTGTACATATAAAATAGTGAAATGTCCATGATCTAATGTACTGGTACTGTACTGTATTTAAACTGTATGTGTAAGTATAAAACCCCTGTAGATTAACTCAGCTCTCTCCTCTCTCCGTAGTTAGGATGCAGAGATTCTGATTGGTGTGTCATCAGTTTTGCAACATGATGTTTAACTTACTCATTGTTAAACATTTTGAGAAATGTGTCTTTGTTTTGAAAACTGAATTAATTGTGTGTGTGGTGGGGGGCTGAAAAGCAGCAATTATCTAATTCACAAACAAATGTAACAACAATTCGTTAGTGAACTGGGCCACGCTTTGTGGTTTTGACTCAAAAAGAACTGGTTCATAAGAGTCATTTGTTAATGAAGCCGACTACGCAGCGTGCACATACAACCATTGTGCACAGTTTATTAAATGAGTGTTTTTGCCATTATTTTGTATTACGTTGTCATCGCCGTGGATGAAAAGTAGCACATGAAACATTGCTTACATTTATATTTTATTCTGTGATAATTCTGGGGTGAACAACTTTTTTTTAGGATGGCAGTTGCCACCCCTTATAGAGCCACCCCTTAAAGAAAAAAAATACAGTTTTATTCTACATGGTTGCATCATCATGGCAGCTGACATGTTTAAGATCACACACTGTGCCATGCAACTGAAGAAGTTGCTAATCATTGTAGTAACAAAAATAATATTTGTAAACTTTATATAGTGCTTTCAGCCAGAGTATTACACAAACTTCTTACATCCAAGCCAGTAGGTGTCAGTATACAGTACAAGACCATCAGTACTATTGAAATGAATAAGAGCCATCTAAACAAAAATAAAAACTTCCTAATGGCACCTCAAAATATAAATCAACATTTTGGCTGTTGTCCACAAAGCTGCACATTAGCAACTTTTAAACACCTTTCATGTAAACCTTTAATTAATGTTAGGCTATTAAATGGTAAGAAGAGGACATTTTAATATAAAGAATACCAATTAGTGTTCCCTCCCTGTTAGTTTAACCAAATGAAGACAGCTCAGATCTCCTCGAGTGCAGTTTCTTAGGAATGCATGTGATGAAGGCTCGTGACCCGCGTTAAGGAACTGAGTTGTGGATGCAGCTGCTGTTAGAGGTTTACATTGACTCACATTAGGTGCAGGATCATCACACTGTCACCTTATCCATGCACTTAAAGGAAAAGTTTACCCAATAATGAAAATTTGCTGACAATTTACCACACTCAGGCCATCCAAGATGTAGGTAGTTTGTTTCTTCATCGGAACAGATTTGAATAAATGTTCATTACATCACTTGCTCACAAGTGGATCCTCTGCAGTGAATGGGTGCCGTCAGAATGAGAGTCCAAACAGCTGATAAAAACATCACAATAATCCACAAGTAATCCACTACAGGCCATCAATTAACGTCTTGTGAAGTAATAAAGCTGTGTGTTTGTAAGAGACAAATCCATCAAGACATTTTTAACTTCTAACCTTTGCTTCTGGGTAAAATATGAGTCATTTATTTGTATTGCTTTCTCCACTGAAAAAAGTTTTCTCATCTGAATCAGGAGACAAATATGCACAGATCAAGCACCTTTTACAAGTGAAAAGTCAGAAAACGGTTTTAAACAAATATGTGGGTGGATTTTGATGTCAGAGGACAACAGGGGATGGACTTTTTTGTTAGAGGAAGCATTATTATGGATTAAGGACTGGTATTTTGGCCAGAAGTTTAAAGTTAAAAGTTAAAGTTAAAAAACAAGCAGCTTTTCACTCACTGTAAAACCGAACAGTGAAATTAATTTAATTAAATGAGTTAATGCACTCAAATAATAATGAAAGTTCATTGGACTTATTTGAAATAATTTCTGTAAACTCAAAATGTTGCTGTAGTAAGGTGAACTTAAAATGATTGTGTTTTCTAGTTCCCAGCATGCTTTGCATCAGACAACCAGGAAATTAAATGTAGAAATTAAGTGTTATTTTGTGTATTTTTACTCAAGATTAACATAGAAAGACAAAAGTTAGTACTTAAAAGTTGTGTAATGTTAGGATTTCCATAGGTTTCTGTTATGTTAGTTTTGAACGGTTACTGTAGTGGTGTAGAGTAGAACCTGTGGTTAGGTTGAAGATGGACAGCAAAACTTAAAGAATATATGCTGCATGTTGCTTGACTAATTACATGCAAGTGTCGTGAGTCATTTTGGTAACTACATTAGTACATGTCAGTGTGCTGTTGCTAACTAGCAGTTATATATAGAGATCTGAATGAATGTGTTGTTAATGGAAGCAAGTTGGATATAATTATCATTGTGATGAGTGGGGTGGGATCATGTAAGAGGCTTGGCTTGGCTCCCATGGCTCTCAGCCCCGCCCAACTTGTCATAAAAATTTTAAGCTCTTTGGGTTTTATCATTTTGATGAGTGGGGTGGGATCATGTAAGAGGCTTGGCTTGGCTCTCAGCCCCGCCCAACTTGTCATAAAAATTTTAAGCTCCTCTAACTTTAAAAAATGAGTTCGTTTACTCAAATATTTTGAGGCAATAAGTTTCCTCAAATGTTTTGAGTATTCTTAACTTATCGGGTTTTACAGTGCTTCAGATGTTAAATGATAGACTGAAGTTGTGTGGATTATTGTGATTTTTGGACTCTCATTCTGACGGCACCCATTCACTGCAGTGGATCCATTGGTGAGCAACTTAAGTAATTTGGTGAGTAAATTTTCATTTTTGGGGTGAACCGATCATCTAACTACTGTATGTCCAGTCCCTACCAGCTAGCACACTTCAAAATACTGGTTTATTAAAAATTTCATGCATGTATGGTACTATGATAAGCATAATACTACATTACCAAACGAGTACGCTGATACTCTTTGGTGGTTTCATTTTAGATCCTGTCATTCACTTACTTTTTTAGATAATCCAAGATTACAGATCAGCACCCTATTGGACAACAGTCATGTTTGTGCATGTCTGTCTCCTCCACTGCTCCAGAGACCCAGATGTGGTTATTGTAGTGGTGACATTTAAGCCACGTAAATTCCTAAAGGAGATGAGTGTGCAGGTGTTTTTTGTTTGAGACACTAAAGGTAATTCATCTGTTTTCAGTCAGCGTGCGTGTAATCTGCATATGGATGTGTGAGATATCAGATACGTACATATTCACTTGCATGTCTAAGGCCTGTGTAACATGTTATATTTTCATTGAATGCTTAACAGATTCATAACAGCAGAACGGTTAGTGCACCCTGCCGCCTTTGAATTTAAAGATATATTTCACCCCAAAATAAAAATCTCATCATTTACTCACTGCTCTTTTTTTTTCCAGTGTTGAACACAAATATATTTTTTAAAAATCTCCATTCTTTTGTACATATAATGAAAGTCATTGGTTTGGACCCCATTTACTTTCATTGTATGGACAAAAACATTTCTCAAAATATCTTCTAATGTGCTCCACACTGAAAGAACATGAAGGTGAGTAAATTACAACCGAATTTTCATTTTACGGTCAACTATTCCTATAAGGCATCTTCAGCGCAGACTCATTAAACATGTTTCACTTCATCAAGTGATTCGTTTTTATCCTGAGCATCTAATATGGCTGACTGCAGTTTCATTTCAGCCCTTTTTGTCTAATTTAATAAAGTGGACCAAAAATAGGGTCATAAGGAGATGAATAGTCAAGCTTAAGTTAGCCATCTGCCACTCCCCTCTCGCTGGCATGAAGAACATCTCCACAGTTATAAATCCAGAGCACTTACTGGCAAGGGCTTCAAATCTCCCAGAAGACCTTGCTTTGAACTGTCTTCTTCCATACTTGGAGACTTCAGATTGCCGAATGCATTCCATTACATTCAGACAAGCCCCAGTCCTTACAAAGGAAATGCTTTGACTCATAATTATAGTAGAAGATGGTTGTAGACAAATTTGGAGTTGATGGTACCCAATGAGGAGTTCAGGACCAGGCTGGTCATGGAAAATGTCATAGTGGCATCAATACGATTTGGCAAACCACTTACTTGTCTGAGAACTGGCACAGAATGGGCAGTTCCGTTTAAATGATCATAATAGACATAATTACCGCTTTGGTCAGCCTCCAATTTAAACATCTACTCAACAAACTACTTTGAAAACATTCACACTGAATATGGTACATGGCTACCATTGCGAGCTGGAAGGTTTCTCATAAATGGTTGTGATAAGGCTCGTTTTTTGCTATTATGACATGATCGCAGGAAGTATTCCGGGTTCCAGGGTGTTTTAAACATTCTTGCTAGCTGGGAAAAACATCTCCCGTCATCTGCTTTGTGCCAGCGGCTGTAAAATTCTGGAAAAGTACTGTTGGTTGTTTGGGCGAGTGAACCGGAGGCTGGCACATCCCTCACTGGTGCACCGTTCAAGTTTCCATCCCATCTGCACATACTTAGCTTCCATAGGTTCAAAAACATCTCCAACTTTGATCTTCAAGTGACTACTTTGGAAAATCATGTCTTTCGTTTCCAGTCACTCAAAAAAAAAAAAAAACATAAGCGCTCATAAATGGATAGTTCACGTAAAAATAAAAATCACCATTTACTATCCCTCCAAACCAGTATGACTTTCTTTTATGGAACATAAACGAAAGTGTGTTTTAAAGACGAATGTTTTAACTGTTTTTGTCTATACAATGAACAAAAAACAACACTGGACCCCACTGACTTTCATTGTATGGACGAACAGTTTTGTTTTACAGAAGAAGGAAAGTCGTAATAATTTGGAATGTCATAACACCCTCAGGAAATGATGACCTGAACTTTTGGTGTAAAATTGCATCTGACTTTAAAGCTTGTCTTTGAAGTGATTCAGTGTCCTATGGAGCAGTTTATTGTACATTTGAAACACAAACAGTTGTGGCTTTAAAAAAAAAGATGCACAGGAAGTAACACTTCTGAGACCGGAAGACTATTATTGTTCGCTTTAGTTCAGAGATCTGCTGATGTTTTGCATGTCTTTGTAAGAACTATAAAGGCAGAGTAACAGTAGAGCTAATTTTCTTTTCTGCTTTCTACTAGTGCAAATCTCATGCATCACGCAGTTACAATAAAATGTAACACATTTCTTAAAACTATAACCACAAAATCAGAACTCAAAAAAAAAAAACTCAAATGTTTACGTTAAAAATCAGTTCAAAACTTTGTTTTTCTTTTATATAAACCAGACGTTGCTTTCAAAGAAAGACTGATGGACTGAGCACTCATTACACACTGTCAGATTTAATAAAAACAATATGACTATGGCCTCTTACAGTGAATGAGATTTCACAGAGCAGCCTCAAAACATCTTAAGCCTTGCAACATAATACTGCAGTAATCTACATAAATTATAGTGATTATCCTGGTAAATATAAGACTAAAAAATTTTAAACAATTCCTTAAAATACAGTTGTTGTTTTTTTGTGCTTACAGTACTGGGTAAATTAACTATCATTTGAGGAAAAGTAGCTTCAGAACTGGGATAACTGTACGTTAAGAAATGCATGACCATCACACACATTTATGAGTGATCGCATTTATTCTGAATCAGCATCTGGATAAGGAAAGAAGTTACTGTACTACATCGCTCTGCCTTCTGTGATACACCTTCCAGTTTACCACAGAAAAGGTCAAATTCAGTAGCACTGATCACATCTGACACAAATGTTTGGGTGTTACATACCAGGAAGTATCCAGGCACTATAGAGGCTAGGAGTTGAAAAATAAGAGGGATTTGTGATGTCAGCCGAAAAGGAAAAACGCTTCAGAAGCACTTGTTCTTGGTAAAGCAGCATTCCTCAAAATGAGGACCGTTGTAATGAAACAATATAGAGGAAACCCCTGATCTCCCATAACATGTTCAAAATAACAAGGCAGAAATTTAGAAGCAGCTAAAGAACATGACCCCAGCGGTACGACCCGCTGACCTCTCTCTCTCTCTCAAAGGCCGCAAACCTCACAGCACAAAAATAATGAGAGAACAGATACTTTACAGGTGCTATTTCATCTGTGTGTGTTTATGAGCTGGCTGGGGCATTGTCAAATGCTATTTTGCATGCTTTGTTTCACTAGGCCTTGCATGTGGATTGTGTTTTTATGCATTTTATGTTTTGAACATTTGCTGTTTCTGATGTGAATGTCACCAGGGTAGCATTACTAGCTGACCGACATAGTGTTTGGGGATTTTTTAGGGTCTCTTTCTGCAGTTACATTGTTATGCCAGTAGTCACAAGTAAGCCGTTGAAATATTCATTTAACCAATTTGTTCAAAATCTGTGTGCTTCAGAAATGAAACGTGTTTGCCACACCAAATGTGCATACTATACGTACCATATAAAAAGTAAAAAAAAAAAAAATAAATAATAAATATGTAAATTATAAATCTTAATATCAATAAAACAGTAGGTGAAAAGTACCTGAATGATCTACTACTTCCGATGAGATTTTAAGATGAGGATTCAATGGACATTTGACTATCCCATGAGGCCATGGGGGAGGATTTGTGAATGTTATTGTCATGTCACATGTCAATAAGTTTAATTCATGCTACACACATATATAAAACATACCTTAAATAGTTGTGAAAAAAGTACCTACTCAGAAAGTATGTGATTTTAGACATGGCACTGAATCATTCATTCAAACAATTTGTTCAAAATTGCTGATTCATTCAGTAACAAATCAAGAGGCTGTCTTTATGAAAGAATTTTTGAATCATTCACTCAACCAACTAAAACCTCTAATTCAATGAAACATTGCTGCTATGTTGCTCATTTTGCTCATTTTTTACTAACAAAAACATAGTAACTTGTAATATTGTGGCTAAAATGTAAGTAACTCTTGTTTATTGAACTGTTGTTAAAAGACTGAATCTAACTTATTCCTCAATTAGTTATTTTTGTGCGCACTTTACCTTTAAATAACATGACAAAGTTTTAAATTTATATGTATGTATTGTTTTTGATATAACGACACATTGCTAAAATAAAACTTACTTTATAAGACTGTATTTAGTAGGAGGACAGTGCAAGGGAAAACTAAACAAAGATTGTCTTTATGAGCCTTTTTTATATGTCATGTGATTGAACTTTACATGGTATTTGCAAGGAAAGGGCAAGAAAGCCCCTACTATGATTGCATTATCTCCACTTTAACCCAACAGCAAATAACATATCTTTGCCAGAAACAGAAAAACAAAACTTTCAGACTGTTAACAACTTGACATGCTGCACAAGCTCTTGAGCTCTTTATCAGGCTTTTGAGAGCTCTGACATACAAACTTCATATTTCTTGCCATATTAATGATTTTTGCTGTAGAGCAATATCTAAAGCAAGATATGCATATAAATCATATATATTGATAGGCCTATATATTTTAAAGCAAGGTCCATTTGCTGCCAGTACATAAAATACTGCAGCTTTTTTCCCATCTCACCATAATGTTTAGCTTGAACTTTGGCTTCTACAGAGGTCTAATCCCCAAACTCACATGAATCAAGTACTATCCGGGATAACTGAGCAAGCTTTAATTTAAACGGACACTCCAGCTGAGAGACATCAGTCAGTCCATGTACATGATGGAGGATTGTTTTAATTTCAGCTGCATGTAAATTGGCAGTCCAGGGGAATGTTGGCCTTCTGCGCTGCTTCAGGAAGTGAGCTGGAGAATGTCTGCTGCAGAGAATCGATCTCCCCTCCTGCGGGACAGCAGGCAGAACAGCCCAACTGTTTCCAGAGCCCTAGCATGTGACATTCTGTGATTAGCCACGGGGGATGTTTGGTTTTATTCTCATGCTATAAAACATCTTTTTATGGCTAATTTTGCTTTCTGATTGGAGGGGACCACAAGATCTGTCATTAATATATGGGGAAAAAATATACACAGTCAGAAACATAAAATAATTAAGATTTTAATAATTAAGTTTATACTCATCAAGGCTGGATTTATTTGATCAAAAATACAGTAAAAACAGTAATATTGTGAAATGTTATTACAATTTAAAAGAACTGTTTTCTATTTGAATATATTTTAAAATGTCATTTATCCCTGTGATGAAGAGCTGAATTTTTTAGCATCATTAATGCAGTCTTCAGTGTCACATGATCCTTCAGAAATCCTTCAGGTTTTTTTTTTTTTTTTACATTTTTCAGGACTATTTGATGAATAGAAAATTAAAAACAATGCATTTACTGTATTTGAAACAAATCTTTTGTAACATTATAAATGTCTGACTGGGTAAATAGCTGTTCAAATAGATAAAAATTTTTTTAAATTGTAATAATATTTCACAATAATATTTCACAAGATACGTTTTTTTACTGTATTTTTCATCAAATAAATGCAGCCTTGGTGAGCAGAGGCTTCTTTCAAAAACATAAAAAAATCTGAGTTATTCCAAACTTTTGACTGCCGATGTATATTTTTGTTCTGAGCAAAACATATGTTAAATATATTGTGTCAGTGGAAAATATATTTTATTTAAACCTTCAAATGCCAACTGTATTACAAAATGAGGCAAATAAAAAGCTTAAAATACATTATGTATTTTTTTAATATATTTTGCACAAAATACACAGGAAATGTATGTATTTAAACATGCAAATATTCTAAATTTATATGAACATATTTAAATATCTTTTAAAATATATCAGGAAATATATTTTTGTCGTGTGGGTTATCATGACATTAATCGGTCATGCTCGATTGTTTCTTTACTGTATTGGAAAGTGATACTCTGGCTATTATTTTTTGGGTTGAGATGCAGGAAGTGACCCGCTTTGCCCTGCACCGTGTATTTTTAGTCTCAAAACATTTGTGTGTGATGCTTGAGCAAGCATGGGTTCCTGGCCCATCTGTGCACCGTGTGGCTGTGTGGGAACGGCCGTTTTGGGGAGTGTCTGGGTGTGTTTGCGTGTGAGTGATTGTAGAAGGTGGGCGTTTGACAGAACATGATCGGGGGTCCCTCCCCTGTTAGTGCAGAGGAAACTGGAATGAAAGCTTCTGGAATCAGCAGGGAGCATTATGTCATTCTGTGGGCGGACTTTTTCATGGCCAATAAAATGCTGGTCCCCCAGAGGACACATCTGAAGGCAGCATATTCAGGAACAGGATATTAGGGTTGTGTGGTGAATCTACTTAAGAGTGCTGCCACTTTTGCAAGTGCAACAAATGTTGAATTTACTAATCACTTGCAATACAACGAAATAAAATGAATTTAAAGTCATTATTTTCCAAGCAAACGCACCTCTTTATGTGTGTGAATTGCATTCACTGCTATATTTTTGAGCATTGTTGCATATGAATAGAGTAGGGCCTCAACTTCATTTTCTATTCAATTAAGTAACAGAACGCATTCAACAGGACACATTTACTTGATTATCTTGAGATCTGCTTTGTCATGAAAGAGCATTTGTGAGCCAGACAAGGCCTCGACCCAGGCCTCGTTTCTCATAATCACGTAGCTCTCCCGCTGCCAAATGGGCTGATTTAAAAAGTCTTAGCACAGATAAATCCAGCATATTGCCGGTGCTGGATGACTAAATCTTATAGCTTAATACATTTAATGAGATTTTGGCAGTATCAAATGACACATGATCAAACCTGAAGGGGAAAGACAGCATCGTTTAACAGGCTTTGACCTTGTCTGCAATGTAAGCATGGATGGAGCTCGTCACTTTATACGTGTTCCCCATTTTCTTCTTACATCCCCATAGATACCAAGACTTTGCATCACAAACAATTGGGCATGATGATAACATTTTGATGATGTCAAGTCATCCAGCTATGTTAGTTTGGCAAGGTTTACCAAAATGAAAACATTAGAGGTCATGCATGCTTTTTGGAACTTTGCAACACAGAAAACTCAAAGCTGCTGACAGCAATTCTTTAGTATTGTCTTCATGTGGTTTTTGTAGATTGGATGAAGAAAGTTCTGCTTTTTGTAGGCTATAGTTTTGTTTTCACACTTTACCCCTGCATGCGTACATAAAGGATGTCCTGTCTTATATAAACAAATGTGCATTATATTTATATTTAAATCATTTAGCAGAAGCTCAAGTGTGACTTGTAAGAAGTGCTCTACACTTGTGTGAGACCACCATGTCAAGATAAATGAAAAACAATTTCCCTCATTTTCCCATGTTTTTATAATCTAGAGCCTAAACAGAATCATTTATTATCTATGTTGCTTTTTGCATTGAATATGGTGGAATAAAAAAGACTGTGTATCACAAAATAATGGCAAGAAATGTGTTTGATTTGTCTTCACAGGCTGCATAAAAAAAAACAACATACAACGTAGGCGATTCACAAACAAATGACTCTTCTTTGATAGTTCTTTTTAGTGAATAAAAAATATACTGTGCGACCAGTGTAGTTTGATTCACAAACAAATGACTCATCTAGTTCTTTTTAATAAATCAGAAACAGAATAGTTTGATTTACAACAAATGACCCTTAAGAGTCGGTTCTTTTTAGTGAATCAAAAACATACAGCGTGACCAGTGCAGTCCGATTTCCAAAACAAATGATTCTTGTGAGCCAGTTCTTTTAATAAGGAGTCAACGCACTCTCATGGCAATTTGTAACTACTTTACATTTTGGCAAATTGGTGGTGAATTCATTTTGTATGAATTTGTACAATCTCATTTTCTATTTTTATATGGCCTGCTTAGGCTTCGCTGGGGGTTTGGTTTAGTGCTGGACTTTCTTGCTTATATTTTTAGTTTGAATCAAATCATAAAATAGTTATAAATTGTGTTCTTGGAGTGCTGTGATCCATGTGTCTGGGCATCTTCCCCATTTGTGATCAATGCAAAGGGCCTCTTTGGCTGTTGGCCATCTTGAATCACCTAATTGCGTTTGTATTTTCTCTGACATACTGTAGAGGCTTGAAATCAATCACGTCTATTGAGGGAATGGATGATACATTCCCATTCACCAATCCAGCAAAAATGATTGAACCCCAGTGCAAGTGTTTTAAAGGACTGTCTTTCTATGTATTCCCAAGGTTATGTGTGAGTAGCTGTGTTTGCAGAGCACTGGCTCAGAGAGAGTCCTGCATTAAACCCAGGAAGTCTTGCCTTTTCCTCTCGTTATACATTACAAACACCCTCTTCATTAAGAGAGGAACCAGTTCTCCTAGTTTTTGAGGATGGTGTGTGTCTGTGAGGAGATAGATGTGGACGAGGAGGAAGCCAGCTGTCCGGTTGCCTTTGGCCCTCTATGTATTTATTTACAGAGTTAGTAGATTGCAGAGGAAATTCATTCTGTTTATCTAACTTGCAAATCCAACCCAAAACAGAACAGCTGCCCCTCAGGATGGGAACGGGTTGGCGCATGTCTTCTTCGTCTGTCTTCTTTGTCTACAGTATGTCATCTTCTTCTGCCTCTTTGTCTTATTTTTGTTGCTCTTCTTGCTTTTCCCAAACATGATTGTTGGACATTTGTTGTTTTGCTGACTTTCAGTTTCTCAACTATTCTTTTCCTACTTCACAGGTTTTTTCTTCAGATTCATTACCTTCTCTTCTTTCAAATTCTTCCTGTTATCATTCTTTGTCTTCATTGTGCTTTTCTTCACCTTCTCCTCTGAGGTTTTTACAACTTCTTTTGATTCGTCATCATTTTCTTCTTCTTCCTCATTCCATTTATTTCTCTCATTATTCTGTCTTCATCTTCATGTCCATCTTATACTTCAGCTTCTTCTTCACTTTCTATTTGTTTTCCAAAACACATTTATTAGTGCACGTTGTTTCTTTCTTCTTTATCTCCTTCATGGTCATCTTTTTCAGCATCTTCATCTTCGTCTTCTGTGTCTTTTCATGTTATTCTTCTTCAGCTGCTTCTTCATCTTCTGCATTGTTATATCTTCACATTCCTCATATTCTTTCTGGCCTTCTTGAGCTTCAATTGCTCCTTTTCAGCTTCTTCTGCAGCTTCATTTTCTTGAGCTTCACTTTTATTAGCTTCTTCTTAGCCTTTTTCATGTTCTTCTTCTTCAGCTTCTTATTTCTCTTCTTCATTGTTATGTATCTTCACGTTTCTCCTATTCTTTCTGGCCTTATTGAGCTTCTGGGCCTTATTTTATCTCCTTTTCAGCCTCTTCTGCATCATAATTTTCTTGAGCTTCACTTTTATCAGCTTCTTCTTAGTCTAGAGCTTCATTGTGTTCATCGGCTTTGTGTTGGTTTTCTTCTTCACCTTTGTAGTTTGAATGTCTTCATGTTCAGCTCTTGTTCTTTCTCTTGTTACAAAACACATGGCTTCCATCTAGATTACAGAGGAAATTCATCTGCTTATCTAAGTTGCAAAACAAAACAGCAGTTCCTCCGGGAAAGGCCCACTGGTCAGCACATCTCTAATGAACATGTTTCTTCTTCTTCTGCGCTTCTTCGTCTTTTCAACTTCTTTTCCTTCTGCTTGTTTTTTTCAGAATACATTGGTTGTGTCTTTCCTGTCATAGTGGTGAGTGTATAAATGGTCTTTGGTCTGGTCTTTCAGATGGTCACTCTTCATGCATATCTTCCTCAGAAGCTAAGACTCAATGGAAAATGAGTTTGGAGGCTTGGCTGGAAATCTTAATTATTGTTGAGTGGACATTCGTAGGTGTGACCACGAGCATACACTGCCTCTCTGTTTCCTCATTGAGCCATGACTACATGCTCTACATTCATTAGCTTAACAGACATAAGGGAGCACAACTGGATTTCTGTCTCTTCGTATTCTCACCCAGATCCAGCCATCTACTCAACACCACAAAGATTTGTTAATCTTCGCAATTCCCTTCCAAATCCCGGAATTGAATAAATCATGACTGGAATTCCGTTGCACACAACATGTGAAAAGACTCTCTGTGGCCTCGGCACAATAAAGCATTTAAACACTATATTTAGTTCTCCTTTTATATACAGTACTAAAAGTCAGACTCTGGAGGTCTTCATGAAGAGGACATTGTCCAAGAGGTCAGGACAGCTTCTCTGCATTGCTCTGTGAAATTCCTCTGCCTACTATGCGTGTATTGCTCCCCTTAGGATTTGCATGTTTCATTCCCACACAACTGGGCATGAACAACTGGGACTATTTCTCTCTCTCTCTCCCAAAACAAAAAAGGGAAATGAAAAGTCTGTGTGTTTATTTTTTTATTGGACATACTGACCCTTAGTCTTATTTATAAAGTGAGATGCATATTTTATGTGATGCTTATGTTGTCTTTTTTATTGTATGTTTCTTGATAGCTCTGCTGCCATGGTTGTCATGTTTCAATGTAGACGAGAAGAACAAGATGTCATTCAGTGGACCAGTGGAGGACCTATTCGGATACACCGTCCAACAATTTGAGAACAGTGAGGGAAAGTGGTATGTTTTTACATTTATATCTATAAATGCATAGGGGTCACGTTTTACTAAACATGGCAAATTAGCGTGAGAGCACCATTCTAAAACAGGGCCGATGGGCGTGGAAATTTCTGTGGGTGATTCACTGACAATGCCCAAATTAAAGAACACAGACGCAACATCTCATTTACATATCAACCAACACAATCTACCAAGCGCAATCCATATAAGCATAGTCACAAATAAAGAATAAAGAAGCCACAGTTTGTTGAAAAGGACCGGAGGCCAAAATATGAAGGGTTGCAAGAAGCAATAATATACAATATAACAGTTTACAATTGCCGGAAAACTTCCGTCAAGAAATTTTACAAAAAAATCTGAAAGATTCCAAAAAATACTGGAAATTTTCCAAAATTTCTGGAATCTTTCTGAAATTTACTGAAAATTTTCCACCTTATTGCAACCCTAGACCTGGTATTGCGTGACTCCTAGTTGAGGGTTCCAAGTTGTCTTTTATTTCCTTAAGCAAATTAAAAATAACAGCTTGGCAAACGATATGTTCAGATAATGTGCTCTTCTGGCATTACAAATAAATTAATACCTGTGGAAAAAAATCCTCTCCCTTCTACCACGCACTTTCTGTTCTCTGCAGTGCCTCTTCCTAGCAACAACAAATGCAGCCATTTCAAGCGCAAAATAGTTTTAGATATGCATTTTTGGAATTAAATAATGGCGCAAATACCAATAATTTGATGAGCACAAACCTTAGTAAAACATGTTGTGTGTTTCATTTGAATACTCTCCTCGCATTAATTTTGTGTCTGAAAGGGAAACTCCTACAAATGCATATTCAATAAGGTCAGGTGCTAAACTAACTGTAAACGCCTTTTTAGCACTAATTCTTCACTGCGCATCTTTAGTAAAACCTTACAGTACAATTTTAATGGCAAAAGACGGTTTGCGTTGGCGCAAGCTGTTAGTAAAACTGGCCATAGGTATGCTATTTATTTTAGTATTAACTGTATATTATTAGAATATTTAGATTTGAAAGTTTAAAATCTCCACTTGATAATATCATTGTAATATTTGCATACTGAATTCTGATTGGCCATTCCTTTTTTGTCTCTATTTACCATTTTGTACAACCAAAACAATTCACATGCATGAGTGTCACGACGATATAGCAAGCAGTTTCGATGCTCTAATTTACTACATAATAAACAATATACTCAGAACCATCCCATAATAATGCTAGAATTGTCATTGTAAACCTATGAGCATAATTGATGTAGTCTGCTTTTGTAATGGCCCATTTTTTTCTGAATAAAGTCATCAAGCTAATGTACTAAGGCCTGCTAACTCCATTACGAATATAAATAAATGGGAACAAATTCCCTGCTGTATGAAACAGTTCCCCTCAGCGAAACCTCAGTGAATTCAGACATCTGTAGTCTCTTAAAAATGGGTCCAGCAGCACGTTTTAGCACCACTTGTAATGGTTAACCCTCTATAGTTCTTTCAGAGAAACACCTCAGCTGCTGTGAAACCCCCAAAACCTCTTGCAGGTGGCCTTGACTGACTTGTAAACCATGCCAGTTAGATGATTTGACAGACGAGATCGGGATGAATTTTAAAGAGTACATTAGGGTTTTTGAAGATCACAATAACAGCGAAGCAGCAAAAATTGTTTAATGGAAAGCTTAAAAAACATTCATACAGTACTTTCTTTGAAGAAACAAGAAGTCAATGTTATTTTATTGATATTCTGTTGAAGTTGGCTTTAGATTTTAAGTATTTTTATTTAAAAGGTTTTCATTAATTAAAAATTAGAGGATGAGACTTAAATTGACTTCTCATGTCACCTCAAACATCAGTGATTGGATTTCTTCCCCTTTTTTGTCCAAAAATATATTTTGCAGAATATTGTAGCTTCTCTTTTCCATATAATGAATGTGAATGGAGGCGGAAGGTGCTGAAAATAAAAAAATTACATAAAGAATCATAAAATTATCCTAGAAGTGGTTTAAGACATCAATGACTTTGTGTAAATTGCACATTGTTTCTCGAATATCTTGTAGCTATATTTATTGATGTGACTTCATGCATCATATGTCAATGTGACCACAAATGAGATATTAAAGTTACGGTGGAGGAGAATGTGACTTACATTACAGCTAGTTTCTCTTCAAAGTTCTCATATGACTTCAGAAGACTTCATGCTGCTTTTTGGTGCCATTTTGGAATTATTTGTACTTAACGACCTCTGTCCCCATTTACTTTCATTATGTGGAAAAGAGCAGCCAGGTCATTATGCAATATTTCTCATTTTGTGTTCCACAGACACAAAAAAGGTTTGAAATGACATGTTTGTATTTTTAGTGAATTATCAGTCAGTCAAGGCTAAAATATATTATTTGTAGATTTTGGAGCTGACTGGTGTTCAAAGAAGTTGTAACCAGGGAAGATTGCATGGACTCCCGCTTGTATTCACTGCTGTGTCAAGGCGCATTTGTGCTCAGGAATGTTAATGACTTGAGTTGTTTACATGCTTACACAAGGATGTCTACTTATAGCACTGTTGTCAAAACCCCCCGTTAGAAACCTGAGGAACATGGTGAATGTTCTTTATTCAGCTAAGTGCACTCAGATGTAGAACAGAACATAATAAAACATAAACAACCTTTCATGTTATCTCACTGTAAAGCGCTTAAATCATAGTGGGCTTCAGGGGTAAAACATCACATATCTGTCAACATCATATACTCTCTACAGTTATTGTTCCGAAAAAATAGCTATTTTCTCCTCCTCGTTCTAACATGTGTTCCATTTTACTGTAATATTTAAAAATAAGTATGTGTATATTTGTGTTATGCCTTTCTTTCCCACTGGAAAACTGGCGAATCAATCAACTGCACTTTGGCTCAGCGTGCTTCCACTTTCTCACAAAGCCCAAGGGTTTTTTTGCGGTCAGGGATAAATGACCCCACTCTTTTTTCTGCAGGGTTCTGATTGGTTCTCCTCTGACTGGACAGCCGGCTAAACGGACCGGAGACGTCTACAGGTGCCCCGTTGGACAAAACAAAGGAGGAGTTTGTGAAAAATTCCTTTTGCCAGGTGAGAGGTGGCCTTCCTGAAAGCATTTGTGTGTTCGGTTAGTGCCATCATGTTTTCCACAAACCATTTTTGTTCATTGCTGTGTATCATCTGTCTGTATTTACTCTGTGGGTGTGGTTATAAAAGAAAACTTGTTATAGGAAGGGTAACAGACATTACCTCAGTTGGCAAGAAATTGCCAACATACTTCCACAGTTGGTACTACTTTGACTGTCCCAAACACTGCTGCGTGACTCAAGGGTACTAGCAGATTTCGTCTGATAAACATGCACTAACATGGCACTTTGACTTGGCATGCAAACTCCTCCAGATTTAAGAATGAAGAAGTTCTTTCCAAAATAAAACCTCCAGAGAAGGGAAATGGTACACCCTTCCTCAGTCCTAAAGTCAAAACAATTACTGATTCATCATTGCAACTTTTCAACAAAGAAATACGTTAAATTTAGTAAATATTCAATATGTTTCAATTTTTAATTTTCAATCATTTTATTCTGCAAGGATGCATTCCATTTACAGTAAAAGTGACAGTTATGTTACAAAAAATTCCATTTCAAATAAATGCTTAATGGGTCAGCTTACCCCACTCTGCCCTACTTCCATTGAAGATGAGACAGAAGCAGGCTCAGAGAGGTTGAGAGAACCCACTCTTATCAAAACATCTGCAATAAAGTATATCTTCTCTTTTAATTGTATATTTGTAACAACTAAAAAAATGTGTATTAACAAGCACCCACCCTCCTTGGGCCCCTTTTTTTGGTTTGGGCCACTGCCCCTCAAAATGTCTGTGCACGGCCCTGCTTGTGTGAATGCTAATGTCAGTCAGCACCTGGATGTAACCTGTAAAACATTCACAGAGAAAACCCCACAGCTGAAACATCTGTGTACACTTTCTAGAGGTGTTACTGTGAGAATACAAGAGGAGCCAAAGCAGATTGTGGCCTGAGAGCTCATCCTGAGACTTCCTGAGACCTTGACTCATCGGTCATTTACATTTATTACATTTATTTAGCAGATGCTTTTATCTGAAGCCTCTTACAAATGAGGAATGGTACAATTCAAGCGATTCAATGCAAGCAAAAAGAACAAGCTAGTACAGAGGCTCTTACTGGATTTGTTATTGAGCTACTACCAGAAATCAGCCTGTGTTTTTTGCATTACCCCCATTTATTTGTTTTATTTGGTTCATTTTTTGGCAAATTTGGTTTGGTTTACGTTGTTCATTTTTAAAGAAAAGAAAAGAATCTCTGTCAATAATGGTGGCAGAAATGATAACTACTTGCTCAGACAACATATTTTTCAGATATGGACCCTGTCAGTGAGCCTGATACAGTATGTGTAACTCTGTTTAGTATTGTGATGCATTTTTGAGTAAAACATATTTAGTGAGAAAAAAATGACATTGGGTGCGGCTTGTGAAATATGTGTAAAAAAGTGAACCATGAATTCCAAGATTAAAAAAAAGACCAAAAATGTGCATTCAGAATATAAATATGATCTATTTTGATTAAATGCTCACATTTAAAAGAGTATTTTTGATCAATGATATCATGTTTTGTTTTTAAGACTCATTAGCCTGTAGCGCTAAATCTATTTTTATGTTAACCTCGACCTGAATGTCTGACTCTCAGAGGAAGCCTAGACAGGAAGTGATCCAAAAAACATTTAAATGTCTAATCTACATATAATTACATAATCCTTCACCAGATAACTCAATGTTGCATGTCGTCTTTCATTACATCAGGGATCTGGCTCAAAATCAGATACTTCTAACAGGAGTTCTGATCTTAGAACAGAAATACGTCTCAATATCAATGTACAGTGTAGACTGTATGGGTTAACAATATTATTTTTCTTACTAGTTTTCATTCCCATGGCTTACATTGTTTTACAGTTTTTTCTTCATTAAAACCCCAAATAAAGGACTCTAGCAATGTCTTTTGTTTTTAAAAAGGCAAGTAGAAACACAATCTCAAGGGTCTTTGTATGAACAAAAGTGTTCAAGCCGCTTATGGGAAAGTGCAGGGCAGTTTTTGTTTAGATAATCTTTTCATAGGATTTTCACTGTGAGTGCATATTTGTCTATTTTTCTTACAGAAAGCACAACAATTCCCAACATAAATGAAGTGAAGGAAAACATGACTATGGGGACGACGCTGGTGGTTAACCCAGACGGCAGTGGCTTTCTGGTAGGGAACATCCTGCGTATGTGTTTGCACTGAGATCTTTATATGTCTTCTGTTACTTCAGCCACTGTTAATTAATAGCGTCTGATCCCCTTAATGGGATCAAACAGGAATCCTCTATGAATCAAGTGCAATCCGAATGGATAAACTGACATTCTGAGCAAAGAAAAAAATTTAATGGAAAAGTAGGAATTTCAGTTTATCCAGTAGGATCTTAGTTGATCCCATTAGGACTGAGTCCAAGTTATTATAAAAAAATTGCTTTAGGATTTTGTTTGACAAGGTGTGTAACACAGACCTTAAAGCAAGTGACAACTGGGCATTTTCAGCACTCTTTATTTCCCTAGTTTATTTGGCTTGTCCTGCAGTGAGACAAATGACGTTTTAATATACAAATATTCCATGTAACCAGTTTAATAGAAGGCAATGAAAACGATACAGAGTTCAGCATGTCACCCCTAAACATTCCCATGTACTATTAAGCTTTTTGACACATTGTTTCCAGCTGTTCCCAATGCAGTTCCAGCTCCCATATGCTGCAAAGGACTGAAACGGAAATAGTTCCACATAAACATTACAAATGAAATAATTAAGTGTGGGAGGTCTCAACTCTCAACAGTAATATTAAAAATGGAATAGTCATTCCACAAGATTGGATATATGTGTATATACTATCATTCAAAAGTTTGGGTTCAGTATAATTTTCAAATGTTTTTGAAAGAAATCTCTTACGCTCACCAAGGCTGCATTTATTTGATGAAAAGTACTGTAAAAACAGTGATATTATGAAATTTTATTACAATTTAAAATAACTGGTTTATATTTGAATATATTTCCAATTGTAATTTATTCTTGTGATGCAAAGCTGAATTTTCATCGTCATTTTGAATAAATGTTGTTGTTTTTTTTAAACGTTGTTTTCATCAAAGAATTTCAACACTGATGATAAATCAGAATATCTGAATGATTTCTGAAGGATCATGTGACACTGAAAACTGAAGTAATGATGCTGAAAATTCAGCTTTGATCACAGGAATAAATTACATTTCAAAGTATATTAAAATAGAAAAGCTTTATTTTAAATTGCAATAATATTTCACAATATTATGGTTTTTACTGTATTCTAGATTGAATAAATGCAACTTTTTTATTTTTATTTTTATTGCATTGTACATGTGTATGAATCTTTGCTATCCAGCCAAATCACAAAAATATAAGACAAAAAAAAATTGCTAGGCTTTTTTTCTGTGATGACCATAAAGTTTCATGTCATGTCAGCTACTCAGTGCTCCAATCCCTCTCTCTCTCATTCCCTCTGGACAGGCTTGTGGTCCTCAGTACGGCTACATGTGTGGAAAGCAGCAGTACATCACTGGGATCTGCTCAAACGTCAGCTCCTCCTTCAAAGTCCTCAACTCCATCGCTCCGACTGTACGAGGTATGCCACACACATGTTGTGAGTGTACATTAGCGCATTCCAACCATGTAAACCTCAGCCGGTCCCCCCTGTGCCACATGTCCATGTTAGGACAGTGTTTAGAAGAGCTGACATCTCCCAATGCAACACAGAACCAGCAACTCATCATAAACACACACATACATACTGTACGATGTTTCACAGCAACAGCCAGCACTGTCCGCCACATCATTTCATTTGAATTCTGCATCATTAAATCCAAATTTAAATTTTCAGTTTGATTCTAAATGGCAAATAAACATATCTACAAACTATATTGAGTTTCTAATGAAAGCTCACATCTCTTTTCTTCCATATACAAAAAGTGATTGAAAAAACAGCATTAACCACTGCTTTTCTGTGTGTCACAGCGAGGTCAGTGTCACTTCTCGGTTACGTATGGTAACCCTCGTTTCCCTGAAGGAGGGAACAGAGACGTCACTTATCGCTTCGATAGACCAATCTACTTCGAGTGTAAACTAAATGAGCCAATGCACATTGGCATGCAATTATTGCCTCCAGCTGCCACTGATCATAGCGTGAGTATAATAAGGCAGCAGGTGCAATGCATACCAGGTTCTCCTTCAGGCCCGACTGCTCAGCGGCTGTACAGCAACTGTGGCGACGGGACGTGACGTCTCCGTTCCCTCCTTCAGGGGGGCCACAACAGGCCACAACAGGTCTACCTGAGTGGTTCCGAAATGACTCCAAATCAGCTGGACCATGAGGGGGGTGGAGTCGCCATTCTCCTGGGAGCATTGCTCGAGACAGCTCATCGGCTGTACAGTTGAGCAGGCCCGGAATTTGAATA
Source organism: Cyprinus carpio (assembly GCF_018340385.1). Classification (NCBI taxonomy): domain Eukaryota; kingdom Metazoa; phylum Chordata; class Actinopteri; order Cypriniformes; family Cyprinidae; genus Cyprinus; species Cyprinus carpio. Next base: position 7,108,307 of record NC_056606.1, on the reverse strand, counting down.
GTACGAAATGACCTCAGAACCTTCCAAACTCCAAAGGAGGAGGGTGACAGGCAAGTTGCGACATGTGAGGGTAGCGCTGACCACCTTATCGGTTGATGTACGCAACGGTCACTGTGTTGTCCATTCGGACCAGCACGTGCTTGCCTGGAAGGGAAGGACCTTGTACTGATATGCCCATCCTTCGAACGTAAAACTCAGAAAAGGTCTGTGGCGTGGAAGGATTGACACATGAAAGTATGCATCCTTCAGGTCGATCGCCACTGCAAAACCAATCTCGGGGACGGACGCTCCCGAAGATGCGTTTCTGCGTCAACATCTTGAACGGTAGCGCGATGAAGGGCACAGTTCAAAACTCGCAGATCCAAGGTTGGCTGTAACCCACCGCCTTTCTGGGTACAATGAAGTAAGGGCTGTAAAACCCCACCCTCATATCGGCTGGAGGGACTGGCTCTATCACGTCCTTAGCCAGTAGGACTGCAATCTCTGCCCGCACTGTAGTGAAGCAGATACCGCTGAACTTGGGGGGATGCCAGGCGTACTGAATCGCATAGCCAAGGCCTGATGGTCTGCAGAAGCCAGCGAGACGGGCTGGGTAGCACTGACCAGCGCTTAGAAACCGTACAAGAGGGACCAGCGGAACCACATCCATACCCACACAGAGGCAGCGAGAATAAACACATTGACCAAACCCGGGCGGCTTGTGAGCAGGCCGGAGTGTGGTGTGAGTGTGGGGAACAGGGCTCACCTGGTTCCACGGGTTGGCAGAGGGTGTGTGAATAGGGCCTTTGTTGACGCTCTCAAACCACCCGCTGCTGCCATCTGGTGAAGGAGGAGGATGAGTGAGGTCTGGTGCTTAGCTGTCCGCAACTCTCCATGCACTCCTGGGACCCAGAGATAAGGCAAATTGCTCTTTGTCGAGTATTTGGTTACCGTCGGCCGTGAGGCCAATGGCGGGGAAAAACAAAACAAAAAGATTCTCCACCCGGCCCTCCTCTGTGTTCACCATCTCCTGAAGAGCAGGTCCATCCATCTCTGGTTCGCCCGTCTCAGGGCTGTTTGCTCTTGCGCTTGCTACCAGGTTTGGTGGGGGCCTGGACAGGCGGGGTGGCCTGCCCACACCCGGCTCACGATGCTGCTTTGCTGGAGGCTGCTGCGTTGCTGGGAGCGGACGCGGGGGCCTGCTCAGTCTGCTAAGCAGGCTGGGGCACTGCGGCTGGTGGATGGGTGGAGGCAGCAGCTGCCCGCTGGGGCAGGACTTGTTTGATCGCCTCAGTCTGCTTCTGTGCAGCCGAGAACCACTGGGCAAAGCTCTCGACCCGCGTCGCCAAAGAGGCCGGTCTGGGACACAGGGGCATTGAGAAACCGAACCTTGTCAGTTTCTCTCATGTCAGCCAGACACAGCCATAGATGGCATTCCTGGACCACAAGCATGGACATCGCACAACCGAGAGAACTCGTGGTGACCTTCATTGCTCGGAGCGAGAGGTCAGTGGCGGTTCGGAGCTCTTTCAGATCTTGCGGATCATGACCACCCTCATGCAGGTCCTTCAGTGCCTTAGCCTGGTGCACCTGCAGTAATGCCATGGCATATAAGGTGGAGGCAGCTTCCCTGCAAGCCGCATAGGCACTGCGGGTTAGACCAGACGAATGCCTATAGGCCCGCAAAGGAAGCACCGGGTCTCCACGCCAGGAGCAGGCGGACTTAGGTCACAATTGCATCGCTACCCGCCTGCTCCACTGGCGGGATTCCCGAATCCCCTTCCCTGCACCGCCATCGAGGGTGGTGAGAGAGGAGGAGCCCACCGGCCGGTGTCTGGCAGTAAATCGTGCCATCCACGACTTGGTGAGCTCATCATGCACTTCTGGGAAGAAAGGCACTGGGGCGGGGCGCTGACAACCAGAACGCACCACCCCGATAAAACCAATCATCCAGCCCTTGAGGGCTAGGGACGTGGTTGGAAGATTCCACTCGAGCCCCTACCCTCTTGGAGTTGCAAGACGAGTGGTGGTCCCTAGAGGGTTGGTTCCCTGTGGGGTTTGCCACCCCTGTGACCCTCAAACCACCCGTGCTACTGCTGGAAGTGGTTCTTGTCTGTCCACCAGAATAAGCCCCAGATCGCGGCAGAGGCAGCGGGACTCTGCCCCCCTGAAGGTAGCGGAGCCTGGTTCACAGCTCCGAGATGGTCATCTTCCCGCAGTGGGAACATTCTGCATCCACAAAGGCCACCTCAGCGTACTTGACGCCCAGACACGTGAGCAGCGATCGTGGCCATCATCTGGTGCCAGGTAACTACCGCACCCAGAAACGCACGGGTGAAACGGCATCCTTATAACACAGGACGATCCGTTGTCTTTATAAAGACGACACCCATGGAGCTCTTCTGGGGTTTTAGAGAGGAAATTCGCTCTTTTAGTGCTGAGGCGCACAGGGAATGGCTGCTTGCAACACAACAGGGGGTAGTGCAGCCTGAAGTGCACAAACCACTCGACACTGGAACGACGGCCGTTGAAGCGCCATCTCGCCAATACAGGAAGCTTCCCAGAGCATGCTGAACTCGTAGTTCACAGCAGACACAGTTGAGGTGACCAGAATGATACTCTCGCTCGGCATTGCACCTGCTGCCTTTTTATACTCATGCTGTGATCAGCGGCAGCTGGGATGCAATAATTGCATGCCAATGTGCATTGGCTCGTTTAGTTTTACACTCTAAGTAGATTGATCTAAAAAACCCATATCACAAACTGTGCTGCAAATACAGACTTGACCAACCAACATTAGAAAAATTTTCCACTGCTTTTCTGTGTGTCACAGCGAGGTCAGTGTCACTTCCAATTTCATGGCTCAATATGTTTCACGATTTTTTTATATTAGTGCGCACAGTTTCAGTCAGCTATGTCATGTAAACCTACTAGTGGCTGTTGGCATTCAGCTTCCTTTCAGGAATTTAAACGAAAGCAATATGGTATTTATTTCACTTTCTCGCTGTATAATTGTAATGAAGGTGCTCATTAGGTTTATTTGCTTGTTTCAGAGTGCAAGCAGGATATGGACATTGTCATAGTGTTGGACGGTTCCAACAGCATCTACCCGTGGTATCCCATCACAGACTTTCTGGTCAAAATACTGAAAAAGAACCATACTGCACCTGAAACCCGAGTAAAGAATAGCTCCCTTTTGATCAACAAAGCAACCACCATGTATGTAATCAAAAAACACAAAAATAAAAATAACATAAAAAAAAAAAAAAACACACACATACTGCATCATTGCATCATTTTAACACAATCAACACAAGCTGCTTTTTTTTTAAAGGAATAGTTGGCTCAAAAAACAAACTTTCCTCACCATAAACTCAAAAAAGATATTTAAACATTTGACCCCACTGATTATCAAAAAACAATTACTGAAGGTTTTTTTTGAAGAATGTTGTTTTGAACATTTGAACCCACTGATTTTCAAAAAAAAAATTAAAAAAAAATTAAAAAACAAAATTACTGAAGCTTTTTTTTCACACAGGGCTATATAAATGTATTTGTACAGTGTAACTTTTAGTATTATTATGTACTGTTATACTATTTTGAATCATATATTGTTTTATATTTCCAACTTTCGTTTTAATTTCCATGTAAATGTAAAAAAGAAATTCTATTATTATTTATTGGTATTTTTATTTGTTTTATTATTTGTTTTTTTTAATATGTTTTTTTATATTTATATTAAGCATGAATTTATTTGTATAAATTAGATTTAGTTTTAGTGATTTCAAGTGGTTGCAAGACTATTTTATTTTTAGCTAGTAGCCAAAGCAATATCTTATTTTCACTTAGTTTTTTCAATGAACTAAAATAAAAATAAATTAAAGCTATATAGAGATATAAAAAACAACCCAATAACTTATAAAAATTAAAAAACATAAATAAATAAATAAAAAAAAATAAAACTTTAACCGAAATGAAAAACAGAAACAAAAAAATACAAAAAAGTAATTAAACCTATTTTTGAAAAACTAATAGTGTCTGAATGATACTTCAGTAATACTGATAAAAGAATTTTCATTTTTGGGTGAAATAAACTTTAGTGGTTGGATTTAAAACTGTTTTGTGAATTCAATTCGAATTCAATTCATTAAAAAAACTTTATTGTCTATCAACCATTAGAATTGTGTACTTGTTAAAAACCATAGTGATTTGTTTTGTCAAAGTTGACAATAATAAGAATTGTGTACTTGTTAAAAACCATAGTGATTTGTTTTGTCAAAGTTGTGTGGAGTTAGTCGCACATAAGTGGATCTGTCATCAGCTTACACTAACATCATTACAAGGAGTATTACATAAAGACTGTCCATGGGGAAACTACTGGGTGCTTTGATTCTAAGGAAATAAGGGCTTTCTTGAGCACACCGTTGGAAAATAAGCTCCAGAACTTTGAGCTGGTGGAAGACCACATATTCCATGGTTAAATAAATGTTTGCAGGGCTTTTTTGAGGGAATGACTTCATTTTTGAGTCAGCACAGACAGAGACGTGTAGCAGAGAGAGACAACAGTGTGTCTCTCTGTTTTATAGCATTGCCTGAGCTTTATGTATGACTTTCTTTTCTTTTGATTCTCCAGGTGGGCCTCATGTCTTATGGAGACAGTGTCAGCCACAACGTCAGCCTCAACCAGTTCAATAACAAAAACGACCTTCTTAAGGAAGCTGCTAATATACTTCAAAAAAAAAAAAAGCAAAACCAATACAACTCTCGACAACAATACATCAAAGCAAAAGTGGGAATAAGAAATAAGAAATTCTGAAATCTGAAAATAAGCTTTCAAATTTAAAACAGAAATGTTACGATTCTGCATAACACCTGATCTTCAAGCAGAAGGGGAAATAAGAAATAAATTCTGAAATTATTTCACCAGCAGTCTTAATCTTCACAAGCACTCTAAATATCTTACAAATCATTGTATAAAATATTAAATCATATTCATTAAATGCATTTTCACCAGCAGTCTTAGTCTTTTGGAGCTTGTTGTATTTCAGACAAATCCTCTAATAATCTTTTTTTTCAGTGTGTCAATTCAAATAAAGGAAGTTGAACATTTTGTACAGAATCCTGACCTAATGTTATTTGTTTTCTAAAGGAAAGAGGCCTTTACAGCCGAGCGAGGAGCAAGACAAGGGGTCAAAAAAGTCATGGTGGTCGTCACAGATGGCGAGTCACATGACCACTACAATTTGAAAAAAGTCATTGATCAGTGTGAACAAGATGGGATTGAGCGGTTCGCTGTTGCTGTAAGTATATTCATCCATGTATGATAAATAAATACTGTGGTGCATGGATTCAATGGTTTCAGTAGACAGTATAGATTGCTGTTAATTTTTAACGTGGCACATGTCATTTTGTCTTTTGTAGGTCCTTGGTGACTATAATCGAAAAAATAAAACCAGTGAAGAAATAAATAACTTTATTGTCGAAATTGAATCCATTGCTAGCGAGCAAAAAAGTGATCATTTCTTCAATGTGTCGGATGAAATAGCATTAGTGACCATCGTGGATGTCTTAGGAAGCAAGATCTTTGCCTTAGAGGGTAACGTACCTAATATAGTATGTTTAGATTCCTAAAATTTTCACATTGCAGATGATAAATCAAGCAAAAAGTCTCCTAGACTGGCATTAAAGGAATAGTTCACCCCAAAATGTAAATTTGCTGACAGTTTACTCACACTCAGGCTCACCAAAGGATCCTCTGCAGTGAATGGGTGCCGTCAGAATGAGAGTCCAGACAGCGGATAAAAACATCACAATAATCCACAACTCTCCAGTCCATCGGTTAATGTCTTGTGAAGTGAGAAGCTGCAACTTCCAGAAGACATTAACTGATGGACTGGAGTGGTGTGGATTATTGTGATGTTTTTATCAGCTGTTTAGACTCTCATTCTGATGGCACCCATTCACTGCAGAGGATCCTTTGGTGAGCAAAACATGTAATGCTACATTTTTCCAAATCTCTTCTGATAAAGAAACAAACTCATCTACATCTTACACCCTAACATCATGATGCCAAGTTTTGCACAAACATGACTCTCCCAGTTTCTTCCAAAAATACTAAAGTTTTAACTATAACATTTTATTTTTACTGCAAATAAGTGAATCACATTTGAAATGTTTAATGTCATGAAACTTGTGTCAAAAATGTAAAAATGGCCTTTGTCTAACAGCCACATCTGAGAATCACACCTCCTCGTTTGAGATGGAAATGTCTCAGTCGGGATTCAGCGCTCACACGTCTAAAGTAAGTGTCCTGTCAGTCTGCTATCTTGAGAATTGTAATTCAGATCAGATTCTGACCCCGTCCTGTTGTCTGATGTACCTCATCTGACATCCTGCTGCTGGTGTGTCATGGGTAACTAATGTACAGAGGAAATGTGCAAACGCTTCAGTGTTTGGTTATGAATCACAGAAGGAAGTACTCTGAGTCTGTCAGCGTGTCACATCCTTTCTCAGTTTGACAGAGACAGCAGTTACTTCACTACAAAGTAAATAAACAAATAAACTGGAGTTCAAATCACATAAACAGAATTCGGGTGTGGCACGTATTGGAAGTAAATGGAGCAACTTTTGGGGGAATTTTGAAGTAAAAACCTAAAACCAAAACTTTGACACTTCAGAGTTCATCATAACATCATAAAAGTAATCCCTATGAATCCAAGTCTTCTGAAGACACATGGTTGAATATATGATTAACAGGTTTAATTTATGCTTTTATTCACATATAAACATTGATCAACGCACACACATACAGTATAGCACTTCACATATTATAAGTAGAAGCTCAAATGTGCTTGCAATTGTAATGTATGTAATATAATGCATATCTTTCTGACAGGCGGGTGTGATGCTGGGAGCCGTGGGCGCTTTCAATTGGAACGGGACTGTAGTGATGCAATCTGGGCAAGAGTTTGTCGTTCCCAAAAACAACAGCTTCCACATCCCTGAAGAGCAGAGATACGAAGGCATGGCGGGATACGTAGGTGAGGACTACGAATGGCATTTAACCTCTTCTTTTGGGCCACTTTTATTCATAGACATAAAAATGATGGATGGAATCAGCAAATATTATAAGTATCAGTATCATATTATACATAATATTCTCCTCGGAAGCTCACAATAGAGGACAGTATGATGCTAGTAGTCTAAACACATTGTCACGATCTTCTGCTGTCCCATAAACACTCACACTCTCCACACATCCCCTTTTAAGGCTGTTGCTCCAGAAACAAAAGCAGTAAGTTGAAATGACTCTGCCTGATAAACGTGTTTGGAGAACAAGCTGCGCGGAAGCACTGTTTCACAAATGCTGATTTATGGAAAATGATTTATAATCAGTCAAGCTGGTTTATTCTAGCTTTATTTCCAACAATGTCTGTGTTTGCTGTAATGAAACAGTTTATGATTTGGGCCCCAGCTGTTTCGTATTAGGCGTGCAGACTGCTGTAAATGGCTGTGAGGTTGGGTTAGTTGTGTGGTGGTAAAGGTTGCAGTGTGGTATTGCTTGCAGGTTATGACGTGCAGTCAGCGCACACACCCCATGGGGTGCTGTACATCACCGGTGCACCACGCTTCAACCATAGCGGGCAGGTCACGGTGTACCGCTTCGATGGAGAAAATGTCACCATAATACAGAAGCTGAAAGGAGAGCAGGTAGCTTCATAACCAAACCACAACTTCAAATGATTTTGGGTGGATCTCGCAAAAACAGATCATATTTCACACCAAAAATCAAAAGAAACTATTTAAAGAATTACATTTTAAAAGTAAATATTTATAAAATGAAATTTGTTCATGTTTAGATCACATTCCAAACCCAATTTAAAAGAAAATGAAAAAATTATCTAAATTATTGTATATAAATATATTATATCTTTTAAAATGAATAATATATTTTAGAAATATATATTTTGTATTATATTATAATATTATTTTATTATATTATTTTATTAATATTATATACAGACACACACAGGATGTATATGTATGAATATCTTATATATATATAAATGATATATAAAACATGCTAATATATATATATATATATATATATATATATATATATAAGATGATTTTTTTAAAACATGATCATAACAAATACAACCCCAAAATATAATTAAAATAATACAAAATAAAAATCAAAATATTAAAACCACATTTTAAGATGTTCAGACCACATTTTACAACAAAATCAAGACAAAAAATAAATAAATAAATAAATAAAAAAATTTTATTGTTTATTTTATTGTATTATGTTTTTTTGCGTATTTTCATGACTATTAAGCATATTTCCTTCCCAAATTGTCACTACTGTAATTTGTTAATTTGTTTGTACTGTAAGTTTTTACTGTAATTTTTACTTTTGAATGTTTTTTCATTACCGTTATTCTTAATAGATTTTCATTACTGCATGTTTCCATTGAAGATTCATTTTCGGTTGGTATTCGTTAAGTGTGTCATGTTCTTCTTAGATCGGCTCCTATTTCGGCAGTGTTCTCCAGACGCATGATATCGACCGTGACAATTACACTGACATCCTTCTGGTCGGAGCTCCCATGTATATGGGTCCAGAGAGGGACGAACAAGGTCAAGTCTACGTCTACAAACTCAATGAGGTGTGTATGTGTCTTTAATCTGTGTGTGATTCCATTCCACATACTGAAAACACGTTCAGGGGAGCGTAGTGCCACCATTCCACGCCGAGAGCATGTGGGGGCAGTAAATCTGGATCTGCCCTCAGGGAGTGTGTGTTGTGTTGGTGTTCAGCCTGAGATAAGTGCTCCCAGAGCAGGGGAAGGGCTGGAATGAGAGCATGGGTATAGAAGCTTGGCATCATGGGAATGGAAATCTAATGAAACTGTAATATCTCCAGCAAAATACCAGCTTTCAACAGCTTCCAAATAGTGCCTTAAATGGAGCAATTTCCATCGGTTTTGAGGTTTTGTCCATTGGTCAGTGTTTCTTCGTGAAGCATTTGCGTTTACAAGGCAGAACTGTATCGATTGCACATATTGTTAATGTTTTATCTCTCCATGATTTTCAAATCAAATCACAATCTCTGGACATAAATTAATCTCTTAAAACCTCTTAAAGGTCTTTGACCTACTTGCAGTGTTTCCCAAGAAGAATGTTAAAGAAATCAAACCGACAGTTGTAAAATTTGCATATCAGTTGGTATTTTTTCTTGTTTATTTGCATATAATGATTTGTGATTAGTCTTTTTTTTCTGGTTTAACTAAAAAAAAAATCAGACAGGAGATTAGATTAACAGCGGTGGACTCAAACTTGAAGATATTGTTTATTGACATCTTTCCGCATGCAGTTGAAACAAGATACCCTCTGATGTTCATTCATGTTTATTTCGTGCTATAATTTTTTTCCCCATATCTTCATCCACTAGTCTATTGGCCACACTGAGATTTTCAGTCTCATTTGTCTGGTTGTTACTCCTCAGAGCGGGCTGTTTGAACACGAGATGACGCTGAAGCCGGTGAATCAGACCTGCTGTATGGCTCACTCCCAGAACAACTGTAAGAGTGTCAATAAGAACGAGCCCTGCGGCGCACGCTTCGGTACCGCCATCGCTGCCGTCCCCGACCTCAACCTGGACGGGTTCAATGACATAGTGATCGGATCACCTCTGGAGAACGACCACAGAGGGGCGGTGTATATTTACCACGGCTCTCAGAAATCAATAAAGGAGAAGTATGTACAGGTAAAGAATCAAGTGGTCTTCAACATTTTTGAGGCCAAAGAGCCCTTGGTGGGGAGAAAGGATCCCTGTTTAAAACATGTAAACAGTATCATATTCATGTTTTTAGCCTCATGCTTAGAGTGTATTTGTGATAATTAAAATAGATGTACAGAGTCATATACTTGTTCATCCATTTATCCACTCTCCAAATACTTAAGTATCCTATGTAGGGTCACAGGGATGCTGGACAGCTAAACTGAGCCATTTACCTTTATCTGGATTTGATGTTTCATTTTTATATTAACATAAATGTTTATTATAAAAGTAAAAAATAATAATAACCATGGTCTCAATATAGTTAAGGTACCAATTCTCACTATTAACTAACTATTAACATGACTTTTGACTTTTAAACTCCTAATTTGCTGCTTAATAATGGTTAGTAAGGTAGCTGTTAAGTTTAGGTACAATATGGGGTCAGATTAAGGGATCTAAAATGATATGTAAAGACATTATATGTGCTTTATAAGTACTAATAAACAGCTAGTTATATGCATGCAATTAGTTAATAATAATAATGTGCTTTTGTTTAGTGCATACTGTATAATGGGATATTTATTATATTAATATAAACTTCTTAATAAAATAATATTGTATTTCTATATATTTGAATTAATTAATCTTATTTATATAATCTAATATAATTATAAATGATGTATTCTTGGTTAATGTTTATATTAATATTTGGTTAATATTTGGGTTGGACTGTTCTGGAACAGTGTTGAAATACAACTTAACCACTGATTTCTAGTCGTGTCCTCTTTTGGAAGACCAAACAAAGTTTCACTTCAACAAAACACACAGCGACTCCACAACATGGCAGCAGTGGAGGCAACAGAGAGAATAAAAGTTACGCCTTCTTCTTCTTTCTTTGCATTTGGGCAAATCTTCTCACATGGTGATGTAGAGATATGGGGGCGTGTTAGAACGAGCTGTTTTAGGGGGGCGTGGTTGACTCTTAACTTTTATAAAGAATATCTCTTTGGATTTGAGACTTTAGTCTTTGCAACTTTACAGATCTTCTTCAAGCACCAAGAGCTTGTAACACTCCAAAGAGAAAGGAAAAATTGAAATCGCATCATATCACCCCTTTAATAAGTAAAATTGCAGTTTGTAATTTTCACACATTTTTTGATTTAAAAATCAGACAGTAAATGACCTTCTCCAGTGTTGCTGCCCTATTTAAGACCCCACTCTACATTCATAAGTTCCATGTTATATATGATCTGTTTATGCCTATGTTTAGCGTATTGCTGCCGGAGGAGACGGAAAGAGTATGAAGTTCTTCGGCCAATCGATTCACGGCATCATGGATTTGAATGATGACGGCATCATTGACGTCACTATCGGAGGAATAGGAGGAGCCGCGCTTTTCTGGTGAGCTTTCATTGAATTTATTCCTCTCAGTCTATCCTGTAGTTCAGCATTTCAAATTCCCACTAATGTCCAGGGCTAAAATAAAATCATGGGTATGTATCTTGAACCCACTACCCTCTGGACGTCCAGCTTCCTCGTTCCCACCCGCAGCAGCTGTCTCGAATTTGGACCCGAGCCTAAACATCCCACATTGCAGAGGCTTGTCCGTCAGGGACCCATTTCTGCTGGCCTCTGAAACTGTGTGAGAGTGCCTCCAACCACCAGATAAACACTTGGCAGCATTTCCTCTCTTAGATCCCCTGTAGAGATCACAGATTCCAGAACGGCCACAAAATGACCCCTAAACGCCGAAACCCTGCGACTGTTGAGCAAAGCCATGGAATCTAGTGACCTCTGCCATCTTCACTCCCTAAACTGCACCACCCAGCCTTTTAGGAGCTCTCAATTTGCCTGTAATTGACCACATATTGTATTTTTGGAGGCCATCTGAAGCGTTTAGCTAGACTGAACTCAATCTATGATCTATGAACCAGCTGTTTTTGCACAGAGCGAAACGAGACGCCTATTAATCCTCCGTTTAAGTAAACATCTTGTTGTATTTGTTTAATTCAGGTCTCGGGATGTCGCAGAGCTTCTTGCCAATATGACCTTCGACCCTAGCAAGATCAATCTGCAGCAGACCTGTCAGGTTCAAGGGAGGACCACAGTATGTGTGAAGACCGAAGTGTGCTTCAAATATCGAATCAAGCCTGACAAACACACGAACACAGGAACGGGTGAGGAAGTGATGCGCGAGCTTTATGTGTTGTCAGTCAAATCTTTCCAATTCTGCTTTTTCAAATGGTGTTTTGCTCCAGTCATCAGGTACAGTTTGACTCTTGACTCACTGAGAGCGATTGCTAGAGGACGGTTTAACGAAACGGACAGCAGGAGGCTGCAGAAGAACGAGTCCATCGTGGACAGTTTTTGCAGAGAGCACACCTTCTACACGTCGGCAAGTAAATCAGTCTTCTTATACACAAGAGGGCCACACAAACTTCTGTCACATGATTTTTAGCCTCTTCGTGTTCAGTTGTGTGTACGTATATATAAAGAAGAAACACTACTAGAGTTCTCAGTAGCCTTTCCAGTAACAAGCTACGTTTTAGAACTAGTAGCAGTTTAGTGCATAAAAAACATGTAAAAAATTAAAACATTAATAATTGTTATTGTTAACAAAACTAAAACTATAAAAACCATAAAACCTTTTCATTATTTGAAATAAAACAAACATTAAATGAAATAAAATTAAATATACAAAATAAATGTAATATTAAAAACTTATTTTATTTCAGCTAGCTTCCAATACAACATTTTCAGTTAAACTGAATGAATAAAATAACTGCAATTTAAATATAATATATTTATATTTATATATAATTATATTATAAATGTAAATAAATATTATAAACAAAAACAAAAACTATATAGCCATTAAAAAAAAATACAAAAATATAACAAAATTACTAAAATTAAATTAAAAATACAAAAGTTTAAAGCAGCAACTTATTCAAATTATTAATAGAAATTATAATAGTATATGAATGATACTAAAAAAACACTGATACTTCATTAGGCATTCAATGAATGTAAAGTAGTAGCTTGTAATGAGACTGTTCACTCCCTCCAGACGAGCTTCTTATAAAACCAGTCCCTCCTCTTCTCCGAAACCATTAACTGTCTATCGTTTTGGCCTCTGATCTAGATTATGTTTTGTTGAACATCTCTCAGTAGATAAAAATCATAAAACTAAGCATTTGAAACCAGAGGACTTGAGTTTAATAAAAGCCAGAAGTTCTCTGATCAAAGGCCTGAGGACAGTATAATCAGCCCAGCCTCCATCGAGAGACTGCAGCATGTCCTGCTTCACTGCATACTTGCCCTCAAAGCTCTAGAGGAAGTATGCAGTCTGTGAGCAAACTGATCAAAAGAAGTGATGCCCCCTTGTGTCAATGATGGACGGCTGCAATACTGCACGATCAATATGAGAATATGACTTAAGCCACTAATATATAGTTTATAATGGTGGCTGCTAGCAACAGAATGAATCTGATACCATTTCTGTAGCTTTTAGTCTGTTTATGAGTTGCTAGACAGACAAGCTGAAACAAATTTGCAACATCCTTTATTATCCCCCACAGGATAGACTGGATTTCAGAGACCCCATTATGGTCACGCTGGAATTCGGTTTAGCGGATGAAGACTCGGGTCCAGTTCTAGACGGGGAATTACCGACGTCACTCAACAAGACTGTAAGATCTCATGCTCTCTTCCTCTATCAGAGCCAGAGGTTTATATGTGTGGGTCACTGCTGCAGTAATAACACTCATTAAAGAAGGAGTGAATGTGGGCGGCAGCTGTTAGTTAGGCTAATGAAGTCTCTCTAATTTTACAAGCGCTGGGAGACTTTCTCCATGCTGAGCTGCTCTCTCTCTCTCTCTCTTTTTTTTGATGACTTTATTCATTTAAATGCACATTTTCTTGCAACATAAACATGAAAAGACATGCTCACTTTGAACGAATCTGAACAATTTCCTTGTGAGTTTTGATTACTTACACATTAGATAATTTTTAATTTTTACAATTTATTTTATAATTTAGTCGTGCTGGCTTTTTGTTGAGAAAATATCAAGTATTATATTATAAAGACAACATGTTGTTTACAAATTAAATATTTTTATATGTATATAATGTTATATTATTATAATATTATTTTGAATGTATAATAACATGAGAGGAATATGTAAATACTCATAGTCATCATAAAATATTAAAAAAATGTCAAGCATGATATTATAAAGACAACATGTTGTTTACAAATTAAATAATGAATTTAAAATGTATGATAATGTGAGATGAATATAGAAATACTCAGATACATTCCACAAAATATTTAAAAATTAACAAACATGATATTTATTTTTTTACAAATTAAGTAATATATTTAAAATGATGCGTTTAATATAGAAATACTAAAAAAAAATCACAAAATATTTCAAAAATATCAAACATGATATTATAAAGATATGTTGTTTACAAATCAAATAATATATTTAAAATGTATAATAATAACATTTGAGTTTTAAATAGAAAACATTCAATATAGAAAATACCTAAATATTTTTTCACAAAATATTTCCAAAATGTCAAGCATGATATTACTGTTGTTTGCAAATTAAGTTTTAAAATAAATAATAATATATGTCAGATGAATGTTGAAATATTTTACAAAATTATTGTGCTAAATAAAATTAATCATTATTAATCTCATTCATTTTGACCAGTTTTTAGAAAGCAAAAACCAGTTTTGTGAATTCAAATAAAAACTAAGTAACTACATAGATACATAATTGTGTTAAATATTTAATTAAAATCTAGCTTTAAAAAATATATTTTGTACAATTTTTCTCCAGAGCCCATCAAATCCCCTGCGCCCCCTAGTGTAACTAGTGCACAAACCCCTGAATAAAACAATACAGCAGGCAATATTCGTATAATATGCATGGACTTTACACATTAACTGACTTTACACAGTTATTTAACTGAACTGAATCAGTGATGAGGTGATTTCAACTGAATAGTGACTATTTATCCTTTACAGCAGAATTAAATTCTGTTGCAACATTATTTTCTTGTTTATCAATGTAAAACTGTTTTGAAACAATCTGTGTTGTACAAAGCGTTATAGAAATAAAGGGTAAAACTTATGTAAGTGATACATAAAGTAGAGGATTATGGCTGGAATGAGTCCTGATTTTACTCCCATGCAGTCCATCCAGACCTGGAGGTTTCTCATATAACTCAGTGTGTTCAAACACACACACACACACACACACATAAACCCAAGGAGACAGCATTACAAGCTCATGAGATAAGGTTATCAGGAGGAAGAGCATGAGTGTTTGCCTCTGCTACTCCCTCAAGTTCTTTTTTTCATGTCTTCTAAAGCACTGGAGCAGGGAAACAATTCCTGACGCAAATTTTTGTGGGAAACATTTGGCTTAATGCTTGATGCCATTAAAGGACATTGTTGGGACAGGGTGTAAAACTAAAGCTGATACTGTACAGCAGATACTAATGATACTGATACTGTTTCAGACCAACAGTGTTTGGCAAACTGAAAGGGATGAAGATGCTTTTGAAGTTTGTTTTTACGACCATTCAAGCATGTCAAAATATATCGTTCATTATTACATTTCTTTGTATTTTCTTTGCTCTAGATTGCATTAGTAGACTGCGGGAATAAGGACAAGTGTGTTGCTGATCTACACCTTAAAGCCACTGCAAACATCTCAAGGTATTATTAATAGCTTTTAATATGAGGTCAGTTAAATTGTCCTATTTGTGTCTTTCTGCTTCATTCTTTGATATTATTATATATGTAAAATGACGATTCAGACAATTATGACATTATCTGAAGTGGCTGTATTATTCGTATAGAGTATGATTTCTTGTTTATTCCCATGTATTTTTGTAATTTCCTGTTGTCTGCTGCCCCCTACTGTTGACTTTTAAGAGAATAGGTTCAGCACAAGCTGTTCTGTCAAAGAGCCTCAGATTTATCTGCAAGACATTACAACAAGATTATAGAAGCGAACTAGAGCACTAGATGCAAATTGACTTTGTCCATCTCCATGTATTTCTGTAGACTTCTCATAAAAAGCAACCAGGAGAAGTTTTATGTCAACATCGACATCCACAACAGCGGAGACAATGCTTACAATACTAAGGTTACACTGAGCCACACGGAAAATATCAACTATGTGAAGGTTGAGGTAGGATTTGCCATCTGTAATGTGGCAAGAAAAACTTTTAGGAGGAACAAATCAGTCATTTTAATGAAAGTACAAATACATTCAAAATGAGGAAAAAGTCATTATTTTCAAAAACAGTTCATATCTGTTGTCATTTTTTTTTTTTGCAGCCCAAAGATAAAGACTGTGAAACGAATCTTACCAGAATAGTATGTGCAGTTGGATATCCTTTTCTTAAAATTGACAAAAAGGTGAGATTTGCCTCTTGCTATTAAATTAACATAATAAAATAATGTGCATTATTATATCTTGTTCTGTTTACACTCTTATCATGTCAATCCAACAGGAAAGCTTCAAAATCCAGTTTGAGGCCAATCCCTTCTATATTCGTAAGGACATTGTGATCAATGTTACTGCAGCCACGTAAGAATTACGCCCATGACTGCTCACTAATTAAATCCACTTTTTACTGTGTTTGACTTAATTAAACAGAGAATAATATGGAAGCCCATTTACACCACTAAATAAAAAAAGAGAATTGTGACTTTATATGTTGCAGTTCTGACTTTTTCTCAGAATTGCATATGAACTCAATTGCAAAAAATAAAGTCAGATAAACTCGCAATTCTGATTTTTTTCTTGTAATTCTTTGGCTTTACTGTATATCACTCAATTCTGACTTTATAACTTGTTATTGCAAATTTATATCTCACAATATAAAAGAAGAAAAATGATGAATTCTGAGATATAAAGTCGCAATTACCTTTTATGTTTTTTATTCAGTGGCAGAAGCAATTTTCCATAGAATAGGGGTACAGAATTTTGATGTATAATTATTATTTTGACTGCAGTGATAGTGAGGAGTTAGATACAGCCTTGAAAGACAACTTTGTGAGCATCGTCATCCCTGTGAAGAATGAAGCCAACCTGAGATTCACTGCGTAAGTGGCTTTTTAAACCAACCAATCAGCTTTGCCAAAATAAGCATCTGAGCAGAACTGAACTAAGTAGTAAAGTTAATGCATTAACAGATGAGATTTAGTCAGTTTGCCATTTCATTCTGTACACTCTCAAAAATAAAGGTGCTTAAAAGGTTCTTCACAGCGGTGCCATAGAAGAACCATTGAGTCAAAGGTTCTTAAAAGAACCATCTCAGTCTTACCTTTTTATAATCTGAAGAACCTTCTTTCGCCACAAAGAACCTTTTGTGAAACAGAAAGGTTCTTCAGATCTTAAAGGTTCTTTATGGAACCATTTAGACAAAAAAGGTTCTTATGTGGCATTGTTACTGGAGCACCATTATTTTTAAGAGTGTAATGTATCTAAAGTTGACTCTATAGTTAACATATATAAAGTAATTTGCATAGTGAAATGTAATTAAATGTCATATTATGTTCAAATTATATATACACCAGGAAAGCTGGTCAGAGTCTCAATACGTTTTTATCCTAGAAACAAGTATATGAAGGAGGGCCACATCATATTTAAAGAGAAGGAGACGATACCCAGTGTTTTCAACCACACTAGTGTGATCGGGGACGAGGTGAAAATCAGCTACATGGTAAGACTCAAAACGTCAACTTGGAGTTTGAATCACTTCTTTCAGGGCATCATGTGAACAAAATGAGGAACTTTTAAAGAGAACTATGTCTATGTCATAGCAGTTAAAATGGTAAAAGTGGCTAAACTAAGATACTGCATGGTGTGGAGTCATCGTTGAGTCAAATGGAGTCTGATGCCAATGTCAGATTGTCATTGGGAGTGGTTATGATCCAGATTCACTTAAACTGGTTTGAGTGTGAATGCTCTTTTGATGATCAATTTCTGATTGATTTCCCTTTGTGTTCAGATTGAGAGGAATCCTGAAATGCCGAGTCCTCAACTGCTGCTCGAGATAATGTTTCCATATCAAACAGCTGCCAAAAACATTCTGCTGTACTTGACAAATGTCAGCCACACAGCGGTAGGTGCTCCAATTCCTTAAAGCTATTGTGGCACTGACTACAGTACGTGACTGGCTCAGAAATATCTCAACTGCCTCATTTCATTCTTACAGAACATCACATGTGATGCCAACGGACTGATTAACCCTTTAGGCATTAAGCCTGACAAGCCTTATACAGTGAATCCTAAAAAAGAGACCTTGAGTGAATATCTTTTGGTAAGTAAGCAGGGCTTTTCTCTTGAATATAAATGGATATCTGATGGTAAGTGTTTTCCTCATATAATTGTTCATTCTTTCAGAGTTGCAAAGAAAAAGGAAATCCCTGTCAGTTGTTAAACTGCTCCATCCTACCTGGACACATCCAGCAGATCAACACCACTTTCAGAGTGTGGCGACCCACCTTCATCAAAGTACGCCCTTTATCTTCTCATTTACTTTCACAGTTCTGCTGCATGTGATCTGTCAGTATGCTGTAGTAATAGTAATAATTCATCTATAGGGAGAATTTTCCAACATTTACATGGCTGTCGATGCCAAGCTGGTGATCAAGGACACGGAATTTGTGTTAAATGACAACGACAAGAGCAGAGAGGTATGAAAAGACCTGGATTTTGCACTAATAAGCAGCAGACTTTCTTCTATCAGATTAATACAATCAGAGTTATATTCATAAAATGTCCTGGCTTCCAAGCTTTATAATGGCAGTGAATGGAGGTCGTGATTTTGAAGCCCAAAAAAGTGCATCCATCCATCATAAAAATGACTCCACATGATTCCAGGGGTGAATAAAGGCCTTCTGAAGCAAATCAGTGTGTTTGTGTAATTAAAATATCCATGTTTAAAACTTTATAAACCATAATCTCTAACTTCTGCTAACTGTTGTACTCACGTTCACAATAGAGTGGTGTTCCAGCGGATGACGTAGGCGTAGCTTGAGCTCTGGTGGGAAGTAACGAATGCGGAAGCCCAAAGGAGTGAGCAAAACAAAACACCGGTCATGAATTAGAAGTACAAAACGAGGATTTGTAAAGAAAAATGTCAGAGGATTTCGATATAAGCCAAGAGGAGACTAGTTTTTCTTTGCTTGAAACAAGACTTGGTTCTCACGAGACTAGCATATTCTCACCAGAGCTTACGCTACGCCGACGTCCTACGTCATCCACTGGAATGCCACTCTCTCATGAACACACATATGACTGTTAGCAGAAGCTAGAGATTACAGTTTATAAAGTTTTAATATGGATATTTTTCTTACACATTCTCAGCGGTTCACTATCGGTTCACTTCAGAAGGCCTTTATTAACCCCTCAGAGCTGTGTGGATTACTTCTTATTATGGATGGATAAAATTTTTTGGGCTTCAAAATCTTGACCCCCATTCACTGCCATTATAAAGAAGAGTCAGGACATTTTTTAGTATAACTCTAAAAAAATTCTTAAAAAAAAAAAAACACATATAAACCAAGTATGGCTTGAGGGTGAGTAAATCATGGAGTGATTTTCATTTTTTGGGTGAACTATCACTTTAAATTAACTTCATGACCATTAAGATTAAACATTGCATCAGGTACAGTCTATATATTCTGTAAAAGTGCAGTAAGGGGTTGTTTTGCAATTCCAGTAGAATTTAGAAACTCAAGAGAACATCCTGGGTAATGAAAACAGGAATTACTGATGTGTCGCTCTATGATGAGCCATCTACTTTAAGTGAATGATGGAAGTCAGCTCCCATCTGAGAGATGATTTCTTTTACCCTTTTTCTTTGGATACAGATAATAAAAAAAAAAAAATGACAGTTAACAGAGCTGGTACTAATGTATCTTGCATCCCTAAAATATATTTTATTTCATACTATTCATTAGTGGAAGTGGAAATGATACAATAGTTCACACTATCTATTTTCTAAATGCATGTTACTGATGTTACAAAATGGCTTAAATCTCTTACAGCACTTTTAAATTAGGACTTGTACTCCATTTTAGCTTTTAAATAGTGACTAGTGTTATATATTTACTGCAGGTGAAGATTCAAGTCACCAAGGACATACGAAGTGGAATCCCACTATGGATTATAATCCTTAGTATTCTAATAGGACTTTTAATTCTGGCACTTGTCATCTTTGCTTTATGGAAGGTAAGCATTCTAATTTGCTTATGTTAATTCCTCTGCACACTCACAGTACCACAGTGATGCTGAATGTTGACTATGTTGAATGCCCTCATCCAGGCTGGATTCTTCAAGAGAAAATCAGTCAAGGACATGAAGGAAGATATGAAGGAATCTGACTGAAGCCTATGGATCTGTAGCCTCCTCAGGTCAACTCATCCTTCACCGCTAGCCAAGGTCATGGAGATCACGAAGCAGAAGCATCACCAGGAACATTCAGAAAATATGAAGATCAGAGTCATGTAGGACATCTGGGTTCACAACTAGTGTATTATAGAGCATACCAAAGAGAACCCAGCGCTTTGCTTGACATGTTGATTTATCTTCATGTTGCTCACTGCAAAATTTGACTGAATGTGAACTCAAGTGAACCTCTGAGATGCCACAAGATTGGTGGACATTTTGCCAAACCACGAGTCAAGCTTGAACAGCAAAGCACCAAAGGTTCATGTTGTCTGAACTCCACACCCCACCAGCCAACCTCAGACCTTCATCTGTAACCCTCCTACGGCATTCATCATCAGCATAGCAAGGATCAGGAACCTTTCCTGACAACATCTACAGTGATCTACAGTCCCATAATCAGAACCATACACTGTTACTGGCAACAGGTTTATTCCAACAACTCACTTTTAGAGCTTGTTTTGATGAAGCGCTGTACAGTGAAGTTTTTCATTTCAAAGCATTTGTTTTGAGTAGTGTTATGGGCTATGAATATTGGCACATTCCTTTTTTTGTTCACAAAGCAATTTTTTGGCACTGATGTTTTTCACGCTTTTTGTCTTCAAGTATGAAGAGGAAAAGGTCTGTACTGTAAATGTAAAGCTTTAAAGTGTATATAAAGTTATGTTTGCAATATCATGCTAATGATAAAGTAATGGCTTTATCAAAATTATTACATCATCTGTATTCGGTGTGATACCTGTCTTGTTTTCTGAGGTAGAAAGCGTCTTCATGCCCGCAGTATTTCTCAGGTATTCCAGATGGTTGCAGTGAATGTCTGGAATCAACAAATTGGACAGCCATGAACTTTCTTGTTCGATTTTTGCCATATGTAAAAATCAGGAAAACAATTACTTGATTGAAACAGAAATGTTAAAGCTAAAGTGTGTAATTCATGCACTTCTATAACAGCACCAAACTGAATAATGACTGTTTTCAAACAGGATTCCCAAACGCTCTCCTATTGGTCGATAGCCCCGCCCTAAACTCACACCATTGGTTAAGTCAGTGTTGCTGTTGTCAGGAAGATCAAACAAACAGAGAAATATTTGTAGATTACCACAAAGACAAGGTGCTTATAATTTTAAAGTGATTAGTCTACAAATGACTTTTAGTTGACTCTTCATATTCATTTGGAGTAGATAAGAGTATTTTAACAATAAAGAAAATGTAGGTTATGAACCCCAATAAATATCACACACAGAGTGCACAAATGTACCGCTATTCATACATATAGTGCGGTTAAATTGTGCAAAATGCAAAATGAGACTAAATTACAGATATTGCAAAGGGTGCAATCAAACATACATATAGAGTATGAGTGCCTTAATTTATGAAGCTCTGGGTCTTTGAATGGGAAGAAAAATTAAAGCAAGATTAAAGCATGAATAAATGTGTAATTAATTAATGATTCATTAAGCCAATGTTTTTTTTTTTTTTTTTTTTTTTTTTTTTTTTTGGTAGTTGCATTGCTTCTGGTTCCACAGTTGTTGTTGTTTTGTTTGTTTGTTTGTTTTTCAGCAGGTTTTTTTCCTTTCCCTTTCTTATTTTTTCATAAAAGCCTTAAAGACCATGTAAGCAAATTGCAAGGCTATTGCAAGCTCTTGTTCAGCACAAAGCACCACAATTTGCCATTGACTGGCATCAGTTTCAACATATTTGATTTTTAATGTTCCTGTTTTTGCCAAAACTGATAAATTGGACATGCTAGAGCTTTAGCTTAACCCCCAAGTGTGAATATTTAAGATGTTCAGAGAAAAAGAACAGAAAGAAAGTGTTTCCCAACTCTGTTTTTCTGCTTTATAATATGAGTAATAAATATAATTTAATTATTTTTTAATTTAATTTAATTGGTGGGTTAAATGAACACTCCTTCATTGGTAATTTTTTTTACCAATTTAGTTTTTTTTTAGTAAAACAAGAAAACAATGCAAGAAGTTTCAGAAAAAGGGCTTTGTTTCTTTATTCATGTAGTTCACTGCCTTATGATGTGTAGTATATGTCTGATTATATAACTGTCATTTCAACACACAAAAAACTATTTTTTCTTTAAAGTTGGCATGAAATTTTTTTATTTCTGTGTGGGTTCAAAAGGTGTTCACAGACTCATATTTGGCACTTTAACTTCAACATCCACTCTCATATTTATGTCATTTAGTCACTTATTATATTCAAAGATACTACAATAAAAAAAATTACAAAAAACATCACAAACAACTCAAACAATCAAAAAGACACTCAAAAACTAATTAAAAATAATTTGGTGAAAACATGTAAGATAATCAAGCCTCACTCTCAGATGAAGACCATCTGTCTTGGGCACCTGTCAGATACTCTGCTGTGAAGTTTCTATGTAATGCACTGGTTTGTCATATTGTACATACATTTCAGCACGGATTTAAAAAGCTTTGCACATATTGTCAAAAAAACGTGCGCAGAAAAAAAATAAATGCTTATTTTGTCGTTTAGACACCTTAAGAGACATATCTCTGTGTGTGTTTTATTTATACATTAATATTTTTTTTTCAGTATTAGTATTTAAGGAAGCAATGAAACAGTCACCACAGGGCTGCCAACCAACACACACACATCAAGAAACAAACACAATCAACACTTGTCTAACTAACTCACACAAAACATCAAATCTATTAACTAACACAGTCAAAAGCACCCTGAGTTAAAACTGTAATAAAATGATATTGGCTAAACAGATTGGGTACAGGCTCCTGTGCCCACTGCCCAGATATACTGCAGGAAATGAGAATATGCATAATTACAACAAAAATTGTTTATTTTTGCTCCACCAAAGTAAATAGTTCAAAACTAAGCCAAAGCAGTGGATAAGCAAAACTCTGCATGTCTCTGAGCAAATACAGTCCTGGTGGGTGTTTTTTTTTTTTTTTTTTTTTTTTTTTTTTTTTTTTTTGAATGTGTTGAACAATCATTTGTTTGAGAGAATAATTCAAAGACACTCTATAAGACCTGTCACCAGCTACTGGTGTAACAATGTAACAATGTAACAATGTAACAGTGTAATGCTCAGCCAAATACATTTGATGACTGCAACCAATTCTGTAAAGGCGCTTTCGCACCAGAGGAACCTTTTTATAGTTCCTAGAGCTGCTGGCGGAAGTTCTCATATTTTGGTGTGTTCACACCACGGGAGCTAAGAATGTGTTTAGTTCTAAGAACCCCGTTTCTACTAAATAAAATAGCCCAAAACACAAAAAAGTGACTAAAACAACAACTACTAACAAAACTGAGGTAGCGCACCCATATAAAAAAAACGCAGCCATGTAAAAATATTTACTTCACGAACATGGAAAACAGTGTTTTGTTGCCTCGATGATATGTAACACTGCAAGTTGTCATAGGAGATTTAGTCAGATTTTCATGCTCTTTCATTCATGTAAATTGTGCATTTACATTTGTCCTGGAACAAACAATGGTCGTCCCAAATTTGTCAAAGTTCAAGAAGCAGAGTTCCGGATGCCAAAATAAGACTTTCTTGAACACAGCAACAAACCCGAGATGACAGCCTTTGTCTGTCCGGGCAGCCATACTTATACATTGTTCTTATCAGTTTTTTCAACCAAAAAATGACAATTCTGCCTCTGATTGGTCTGACTCCACTAGCTTTGCTATAATGAATTCATACTCTTATTGGTTTACTTTTTAATCATAGGCTCCCGCTAGTTTGACCGCTGCGTGTACTGCCGCTGCATTAACTACAAGTCAGTCGCGTGTTAAAGTCATTCGCAAAACTACCGCCAGGTGGCGCAAAGGGACGGGTTGCAAACTGACTGTAATTGAAAAATTTTAGTTTGTAGATGGAGATGAAATGACGAAGTAAAACAACAATAACATTATAATATAACATTGTAACATCCTTAAAAACCATTAGAAAATGTACAGTGAGTTATTATTATATTGTTATTTATTAAAGGAATTTTAATATATAAATTAAAAATGTACTTGTGACAAATATAGGCCTAATATGTGAGAATATTGACATATAAATCCATGTAGCCTAGCTCACTAAAATAGGCTACCACTTTTAATGCTCCGATGCAAAGTAAACCACCATTTCTTTCTTCACTCTTGCAGTTTTCAGCTCTGGACACGAACAGTGCTACGGACACTTTTTGCTCCACTCTGACCTCTTGCTTGGACAACTTTTGCCCACTGTCGTCTATACCAGCACGCACCACCCCATCTGCCCCCTGGCTGTCTGATGTTCTCCGTGAACATCGCTCTAAACTCAGGGCTGCAGAGAGGAAATGGCATAAATCAAGAAACTCTACCGACCTCAGTGTGTATCAGTCTCTCCTCTCTTCCTTCTCTGCAAATGTCTTCACTGCTAAAACCTCATACTATCACAACAAAATTAACAACTGTTTGACGCTCGAGACACACTTCTTCAAAATCTTATCTTCTCTTCTTATCCGCCTTCACCTCCTCCTCCATCGACTCTTACAGCTGACGACTTTGCAGTTTTCTTCACAAATAAGACAAGAACCATCAGTGACCAATTCTCCACACCGCAGACTGAGGATAACTTCACAACAACTAAAGCACACTCTCTCTCCCTTTTCTCTCCACTCTCAGAGACGGACGTTTCCAAACTTATCCTGTCCAGTCATCCTACTACTTGCCCACTGGATCGATCCCCACTCACCTCCTTCAAGCGATTTCCTCTTCAGTCATACCTTCACTTACTCACATTATCAACTCCTCTCTTCACTCTGGAACATTTCCCTCACCATTTAAGCAGGCTCGGGTAAGACCACTGCTGAAGAAACCATCTCTAAATCCAGAACTTCTAGAAAACTACAGACCGGTATCCCTTCTTCCATTCATTGCAAAGACACTCGAACGAGCTGTGTTCAACCAGCTCTCTATGTTTCTTGTACAGAAACAACCTCCTGGACAGCAAACCAATCTGGCTTCAAAAGCGGCCACTCAACTGAGACTGCCCTGCTCTCGGTTACTGAAGCCCTGCGACTGGCAAGAGCAGCTTCAAAATCCTCAGTACTCATTTTGCTGGACCTGTCTGCTGCTTTTGACACCGTTAATCACCAGATTCTCCTGTCCACCCTCAGAAAGATGGGCATCTCTGGAACTGCACTCCAGTGGCTTAACTCCTACCTGTCTGATAGATCCTGTCTTGGAGGGGTGAAGTTTCTAAGTCACAACAACTTGCTACTGGGGTTCCTCAAGGCTCAGTACTTGGACCACTTCTCTTCTCCATCTACATGATGTCATTAGGATCTGTCATTCAGAAGCATGGCTTTTCCTATCACTGTTACGCTGATGACAATCAACTCTACTTCTCATTCCAACCAGATGACCCGACGGTAGCTGCTTGCATTTCAGCCTGTCTGACTGACATTTCTAGCTGGATGAATGACCATCACCTTCAGCTTAACCTTACTATGAGAGAACTGCTGGTGGTTCCAGCTAACCCATCGTTTCATCACAACTTCTCTATACAGCTGGGTTCGTCAACCATAACTCCTTCCAGGACAGCCAGAAACCTAGGAGTTTGTGATGGATCATCATTTAAGCTTCACAGACCATATTGCTACAATGACCCGGTCCTGCAGATTTGCCTTATACAACATTAGGGAAGATTAGACCCTTCCTGTCAGAGCAAGCCACCCAACTTCTTGTCCAAGCTCTTGTTCTCTCCAGACTGGACTATTGCAATGCTCTCCTGGCGAGCCTTCCTGCATGTACTATCAAGCCTCTACAACTGATCCAGAATGCAGCAGCGAGGGTTGTCTTCAATGAGCCAAAAATCAGGTTACACTGGCTACTAGTAGCCGCTCGCATCAAATTCAAGGTACTGATGCTTGCCTAAAAGACGACCACTGGCAAGGTACCAACATACCTAAGCTCATTAGTTCAATCTTATGCGCCCTCCAGAAGTTTGCGCTCTGCAAGTGAATGACGCCTTGAGGTGCCATCCCAAAGACGTTCAAAATCACTCTCACAGACTTTTTCCTGGACTGCGCCCAGCTGGTGGAATGACCTCCCGATCTCAATTCAAACAGCTGAGTCTTTACTCATTTTCAAAAAACATCTAAAGACTCATCTTTTTCGCCTGCACTTAACCAACTAATACTAGTACTTACCTTTACTTTTCTTGTCTATCATATTCTTAAAAAAAAAAAAACCCTGGCTACGTGTTCTGTACTAGACTAACTGAGACTTGTCATAGCACTTGTATAACGTTGTTGTTCTCTTGTTGATCTGATTGTTTCTATTGTTCTCATTTGTAAGTCGCTTTGGATAAAAGCGTCTGCTAAATGATTAAATGTAAATGTAAATGGATAATATAACACATAATTCATATTATATAAATAATACTGCACACATATTAAATGCTTCAAATCTAAAATATGGTGTAATACTGTGCAGCTTAGAGAAAATATAAGCACAGGCTCATAGGCTTGACTTTTATCCTGCTTGAATTCGTTCAAAGAAACGCACATAACTTCATAAGTACTAAACTTTCCTCTGTGAATATGAAATATTTTAACTACAGTGTTTTTATTTTATTTTCCCTGACTGCAGCCATCAAATGGAACACATCGGTGAGCCAAAGCTGACGGCTAGTTGCAAAAATGTGTTATGATGCGTTTGTTTGATAACTTTTGGTTAAAGTGCCACCCACCAGCGCGGCGGCAGCAGCACTCACGGCGGTCAAAGGCTCATTCTGGTTGGCCACCTACTGTATGCATTGTGGTACTGTCGTGAACACGTGTCAAAGACTGACACAGAAGAGAAGAAATAGAATGGAAATGTTCATTTTTGGGGCGAACTATCCCTTTAAAACAGTCACCTGTTGCCACCTACTGGCATAACAATCAAATTTGACGACTGGAACCAGCTAAAGTTTATCACTGGTAGTGTTTCTTGACCACATCAGTGAAGTGAATGACCATGCTTAGGCCTACCCATCTTATTTTGCAATGCTACAGTTAAGCTATTATATTTTAATGTGAAGATTTAGCCACTATAAAAGAATAACAAAGTAACCAGTAAAACGATTTGTGCTACAATATAGTATGTTCATGAAAGATGATAATAAAATAAAATGATAACAAATATAAGAGTTCGGAATATAAATTAAGCAGGATTACGGACAGATAAAATATATGGAAGCGGACGACACTGGAAGCCTTGCACATGACCGCTCTTAAAAATAAGGTAGATAGATGGATGAATTGATATTGATAACAGGCAAATAAACTAAAACATCCACATTTTTTGCTTTCTAAATAACATCTGAAACTCCATGTTTTAAAAATGTGTTTCATTGGCCAGATGTTGTGGCTTGCATCATGAGTCTTGACTAGTGAATTTAGTAGAATTCAGAAGAAATTGTGTAAGTTGTGTGCGATATTGCTTACACATTTCCTGTTTGCTTTGAAACTATGTCAGTTAGGTAAACTGCTCAATTACATCTCAGTCTAAGAGATAAAATATTCCGCCAGGAGTCTTGGGTTAATCATTGTTTGTGTGTGTGTGTGTGTGTGTGTGTGTGTGTGTGAGTCAAGGTCTGCAGTGAGCACACTCATGACGAGTATGATGACTAACAGTGCAGAGCTCCCACAGCTCTATGACTCCGCCCCTTCGCCCACCTGTGCTCGCGCATTCTAGTGAAACGCAGGAAAATAGCAGCGCATAGCCTATTTCTCAGCATGTTGTATATATTTTAAGATTCGGTTTTCGAATATGGTTTCATGTCTAAATTGCGTCATTTATTAGCTTCTCCGTAGTTTATAATCTGCTCTTTTTATCTTCCCCCTTTTCATTTGGATACTTACGAAGTGTCAAATAAAAGGTGTGACGCCCGTTACAATTCCTTATTTGGTCACTGGTCAATGTTGCCTAATGAAGGGTAGATACAAATCTTACCGGAACGCTGCTCTGACATCATATCCTCTGAGCTATTGGGATAGTTTAGGTTGTTTTATTATAACAGTTACAGTAGGACTGGAGACATCACTATCTGCTCTTTCTTAACAATTTCTCCAGCAATGGACAAAGTGGAAAAAGTTGTGATACTACTGCTATTATTGCAGAGTAAGTACGTTTTGCTTACCGAATGATGTTTACAAGTTATTAATCTTCATAGTTTTCATGACTTTTACATTTTGGTGGACAGACGTTAATATTTTCAAGCTGAAACAAATGCAGATGTTGTGGTAAGGATCTATAATGAAACTGTTTTATATACTTAGTATACTGTCAGTAAAAATATCTTAACCTCCTTAAACAAGATCAACTTAAAAATCGTACTTTCAGACAATATACAGTATGTTGAATTACGTTTTTTTTTTTCCCTACCCATGACACTCCTTATTGTTTTAATCACAAATCTAACTAAACTGATTAATACCAATTTGCCATTTGAAAATTAACATTTAAACTATTAATTTAACAAATGTATCTGTTTATCTATTTTTCTGGATTAAGTAAACAAACATCGATTTTATGTATATGTATTTATTTTTATTTACATTTTCTCACTCATTCTTGAAATCTATACTATTTAAAAAGGAATACACTTTTATACATGATAAATCTGTGTTGATGCAGATAAATCTGTGTATAATAAGTCCCATAGTTTTTGTGTTGTTTTTGGTGTAAAGTTTAAAAAGGGTTAGACTTATCAGTATTGTTTGAAATATGTCGACATACTGTTGGTCAAAGAAAAGGCTTACCAGTGTCAGATGTCTCATGGTAAAAAGTTTTTTGTAGAACTTGAACCGTATTAAATATACACTTCCAAACAAAATAGGGTCTAAAATCATAGCTGAGGATGTCAAACTTTTCCTCGCAGGTTTCTGTATTGCTCACACTCAGGGTTTCAATGTGGGAACTGCAGGGGCTAAAATCTTCTCAGGTCCTGCGGTAGAAGAGTTTGGCTACACTGTGCAACAGATAAGCAATGATCAAGGAAAATGGTGAGATATGTGACACACCAGACATTTTCTCTGAAACATGTTCAAAATGCATTGTGGATCCAAAGTTTATTTTGATGCTTCGAGTCACAGTTCACTGACAAATTACAGTGGGGAATTTGAGATGGCTTATTTATTCATGACTAATTCCTGTCCGGAAAACCGGGAATTGTCATCTTTTCTTCTAAAGGAAAACTGTTTGGCACTCTACCAATCTTAAAGGAATAATACACCCAAAAACAAAAATTTACCAATGGTGTACTCACGTTAGATGTAGATGAGTTTGTTTCTTCATGGGAACAGATTTGGAGAAATGTTTCATTACATCACTTGTTCACCAGTGAGTGGATCCTCTGCAGTGAATGGGTGCCGTCAGAATGAGAGTCAAAACAGCTGAAAAAACATAACAATAATCCACAAGTAATCCACACAACGCCAGTCCATCAATGTTTTTATCAGCTGTTTGGACTCTCATTCTGACGGCACCCATTCACTGCAGAGGAGCCATTAGTGAGCAAGTGATGTAATGATACATTTCTCCAAATCTGTCCCGATAAAGAAACATACTCATCTACATCTTGAATTGCCTGAAGATTTAATTTTTGGTTGAAATATACCCCAAGTATAGGGAAACATATCATATGAATGTTTGGAAAATTAAATAATTTGCATGCATAATTACCTAAGATCAAAAATGCAAAGTGTTAGCATTTGAAAAATCAGAATAATAACAGAGTTAATAAGAATTATTTGTAATTGCTGCACCGTTCTCATTTCGCTCTGCAAATGGAACCTGAAGATTATTATAATTATTTTTTTATTTAATTTTTTTAACCAAGAATGAACCGAAATGAAAACATTTAGCTTTTAATTCGTATATTGACTGTTTAGGTCTTTCTTCAAATTTTGATGAGTAGACTTTAGCCTAAGACTATCCTTTTTTTAATGGCTTTTAAGGAGGTTTATAATGTATATTATAATGTTTATGTTGTTTTACGTCTTCCTTTCATTTTTACAATTACATTCATTTTCGCAATCTGGTAGTTTCGCGCGTCCCTTTGCGCCACCTGGCGGTAGTTTTCGCGAATGATTTTAACACGCGACTGAATGGTTATTTTTGCTCAGGATGCTGGTGGGTTCTCCCTATAATTGATACCCTAATAATACAAAATAGTTTGATTGCATAGAGAAATGGTTATTTTTGCTCAGGATGCTGGTGGGTTCTCCCTGGAGTGGATACCCTCAGAATAGAAAAGGAAATATCTATAAGTGTGACTTGAATGCTTCCAGAAGAGCCCCTTGCCAGAAACTAAACCTTGCAGGTAAATTTCTCTTTATTTTAAATAATTACGCACTTACAAAAAGTATTGTGGTATGACCATGGGCTTTTGGACATGATACAGCAAGATTATTTAAGCTATCTGACACCACAATACTTTTTAAGTCCTTTAAAGTCCATTAAAATAGAATTAACATCATCTAAATTGTTCCCACTTGTCATGTAAATTCATCTGTGTCTTCACAGACTCCATCAGCATAGAAGGTGTGCAGAGCATCAATGTCAACATGAGTCTGGGCCTGACTCTCACTCCAATAGCTAAACCGAACACATTGATGGTATGCTGTAGTAGCATTGTGTCACCATCAGGAGGCGGGATCTTACTCCTTTCTGAAAACATTCATTCAGTCCTTGACATACTCAAGATACTCTGTTAAATCTGATGGTATGTTTGT
Organism: Cyprinus carpio; assembly: GCF_018340385.1. NCBI lineage: Eukaryota > Metazoa > Chordata > Actinopteri > Cypriniformes > Cyprinidae > Cyprinus > Cyprinus carpio. The sequence continues at coordinate 7,077,306 of NC_056606.1, read as the reverse complement.
GTTGCAGACGTGTGGTCCTCTGTGGGCTCAGCGCTGTGGCAGTCAGTATTTTTACCCTGGAGTCTGTGCTGAAGTGAGCCCACAGTTTACGCTCCAGCCTGCCTTCTCTCCTGCCATTCAAAGTATATCTTATTTTGTATTGTCAGAAATGCACAAAATACTTAACGGGGTAAGTTAGTCATTCTTAATCTGAATTTCTCATTCAGGTTGTGGTGGGCCAATGGATGTTGCCATTGTTTTGGACGGTTCAAACAGTATATATCCATGGCCTGATGTTAGAAACTTTCTCATAAAGCTTTTGGAAAATCTCGATATCGGACCAGATAAAACTAGAGTATGTACTGTTATTTATTTACCTTATTCTGACCTGATTTTTTTTCTTTGATATATATGATATGATATATTAATTGTTTTTTTTTTTTTTTTTTTTTTTAGGTCAGTATAATCCAGTATTCAGAGGATTTGTCCTTTCTTTATCCTTTTAGTTCTGACCAAAATAAAGACAAAGTTCTTTCAGCAGCTTCTGGTATTGAGCAAAAAACTGGAGAAGAAACCAACACTTTTGAAGCACTTATATCTAATATTTAACTATTATATATTATAATTAATTATTTAATATTAATACATTTTATTTTATTTTATTTTATTTTATTTTATTTTATTTTATTTTATTTTATTTATATTTTATTTTATTTTATTTTATTTTATTTTATTTATTTTATTTTCAGACAAACAGCTTTCCTACCAGAAAATGGTGGCCGTCCCGGTGCCACTAAGGTGTTGGTTGTGGTAACAGATGGAGAATCTACTGATGGTCATAAAGGTCAAGAGGTCATTGAGAGATGCAAGAGAGATGGCATCGTTCGCTTTGGCATTGCTGTGAGTGAGAGATCAGCATGAAAAAAAAGCATTGCGTGAACAAAATACAAAACAATAAAGCGTTTTCAACCATAAAACAAACAAAAATGAGAAAAAAACAATAAAAATACAATAACCATTAAGAAAAAAAAAATATGTCTTTAGAAATAAGAGTATGTCTTGAGTATGTCTTGAATTAAATGTATTTTGTTTTATTTTGTTTACAAGACCGACATAATTTTTCGAATTTGATGTATTACTGTCATCTATGAATTTATTCAGATTCTCAAGCCAAGTGCAGATATTCAAAAATTCATAAAGGAGATTGAATTGATCGCTAGCACTCCAACGGAGAACTACATGTTCAATGTGTCATCAGAGCAAGCGCTAATCAATATCGCAGGAACTCTGGGGGACAGGATCTTTAACATTGAAGGTAAATTGTTCACATATGCCAAATGAATAATGAATTTGTTCATCCAGTGACAATCTTTTTAACTTAAAAAAAAACAACAACAACAACAAAAACAGCTTTAAATTAGGATAAGCATTCAAATATTTTGTCTTGTTTGATTTCAGGCACCAGTCAAGGTCAGGAATTTCAACTGGAGATGTCCCAAGTTGGATTCAGCGCACATCAGACCAATAAGAAGGTGCCAGTAATCTTTCAACATATCTGATTGAGTAATCAAACTAATTTCTAATGTACCATACTGATTCAGAAGAAATGAAGGCATGACGGGTGGCATTTTATCCCGCAGGATGTGATCATGCTTGGTGCCGTGGGAGCGTATGGATGGAGTGGGACCGTCGTCCATCACACAGCTGGGAAACCACACATTTTCCTCAAAAATGCTTTTGAGAAAATCCTGGATGACAGAAACCACAGTTCATTACTTGGTGAGCCAGCCAGAAAATGAACTGTAAAATATTCTGAATGAACAAAAGCAAATATAGAGGTTGTGTAACTTTATCTTTTCATATCCATGCAACTGTCCAAAAGTTTGGGGTCTGTAAGATTTTATTTTTAAATAAATTAATACTTTTATTCAGCAAGGATACATTAAACTGATCAAAAATATTATTTCATCATTTCAAATAAATGCTGGTCTTTTGAACTTTTTTATTCATCAAAGAATCCTAAGAAAAATGGAAATCACAGTTTCCACAAAAATATGAAGCAGCACGACTGTTTTAAACATTGATAATAAATAGAATTGATTCTTAAGCAGCAAATCAGCATATTAGAATGATTTCTGAAGGATCACATGACACTGAGGACTACAGTAATGATGCTGAAAACTCAGCTTTAATCACAGGAAGAAATTTCATTTTAAAATATATCCACATAGAAAAGAGTTATTTTAAATTATAATAATATTTCACGATATTACTGTTTTTACTGTATTTTTATATACAAAAAATACAGCCTTGCTGAGCATAAGAGACTCCTTTCAAAAACTTTTTAAAAATCATATTGACCACAAAATTTTGAATGGTAGTGTAACATGCTGTTTTTACTGTATTTTTGATGAAACAAATGCATTTTCCCCTGTCTTGTGTATAGGATACTCTGTCACGTCTGTGAGCGACGGCTCGTCTGAGTTTTATGTGGCCGGTGCTCCTCGTGCCGTTCACAGAGGACAGGTTATAGTTTACAGTATGAACAGCCAGAATCAGCCGGTCATCATAGATTCACAGAGAGGAGATCAGGTACTCGTCTGTCTGTGATCTTTAATGAGCTTTAGCTTCGTCACACACTCAAGTCCTGTCTCAGATCATTGTGGTGTGTGGTTTGCAGATCGGCTCTTATTTTGGCAGCGTTCTCTGTCCTGTTGATGTGAACGCTGATGGTGTGACAGATCTGCTGCTGGTCGGAGCTCCGATGTACATGAGCGAGGAGAAATCTGAAACAGGAAGAGTCTACCTCTTCACCATTACCAAGGTGAGACATTTACTGCCCATAAAACTAATCTTCACTCAAAGCAGGTACTAAAAATATTGACTATCTTGCCTCATGTTGTTGTCAGGGCATCTTAAGCCACCAGGGGGTGTTAGAGGGACCCTCAGCATTAGAGAATGCTCGGTTTGGGACGGCCATCACTGCTGTCCCCGATCTAAACCTTGACAACTTCAGCGACGTGGTGGTTGGTGCTCCGCTGGAAGGCAATGGCCAAGGTGCCATTTACATCTA
>NC_056606.1:6094254-6101754 GCF_018340385.1 Cyprinus carpio | reverse complement strand
TGGTGTTGTGTGCCACTGTGTGTGTGTGTGTGTGTTCCACTGTGTGTGTGTGCCACTGTGTGTGTGTGTGCCACTGTGTGTGTTGTGCCACTGTGTGTGTGTGTGCTGTGTGTGCCACTGTCTGTGTGTGCCACTGTGTGTGTGTGCCACTGTGTGTGCCACTGTCTGTGTGTGCCACTGTGTGTGTGTGCCACTGTCCTGTGTGTGGTGTGTCACTGTGTGTATGACTGCTCCATCCCCAAACAAAAGGCTAGACCCACTTCAACACATCATTTTATTGAACAGACATGTCAGTTGATATTGTACAAACCCGATTTCAAAAAAGTTGGGACACTGTACAAATTGTGAATAAAAACAGAATGCAATGATGTGGAAGTTTCAAAATTCTATCTTTTATTCAGAATACAACATAGATGACATATCATTGTTTAAACTGAGAAAAATGTATCATTTTAAGGGGAAAAATAAGTTGATCTCAAATTTCATGGCATCAACACATCTCAAAAAAGTTGGGACAAGGCCATGGTTTACCACTGTGTGGCATCCCCTCTTCTTTTTATAACAGTCTGAAAACGTCTGGGGACTGAGGAGACAAGTTTCTCAAGTTTAGGAATATGAATGTTGTCCCATTCTTGTCTAATACAGGCTTCTCGAGTTGCTCAACTGTCTTAGAGGTCTTCTTTGTCACATCTTCCTCTTTATGATGCACGAAATGTTTTCTCTGGGTGAAAGATCTGGAACTGCAGGCTGGCCATTTCAGTACCCGGATCCTTCTTCTACGCAGCCATGATGTTGTAATTGATGCAGTATGTGGTTCTGGCATTGACATGTTGGAAAATGCAAAGGTCTTCCCTGAAAGAGACGACATCTGGATGGGAGCATATGTTGTTCTAGAACTTGGATATACCTTTCAGCATGGTGGTGCCTTTCCAGATGTGCAAGCTGCCCATGCCACACGCACTCATGCAACCCCCATACCATCAGAGATGCAGGTTTCTGAACTGAGTGCTGATAACAACTTGGGTTGTCCTTGTCCTCATTAGTTCCAGATGACATGGCATCTCAGTTTTCAAAAAGAACTTCAAATTTGATTCGTCTGACCACAGAACAGTTTTTACACTTTGCCACAGTCCATTTAAATGAGCCTTGGCCCAGAGAAAAATGCCTGCGCTTCTGGATCATGTTTAGGATATGGCTTCTTTTTGACCTATAGAGTTTTAGCCGGCAACGGCGAATGGCAAGGTGGATTGTGCTCACGACAATGTTTTCTGGAAGTATTCCTGAGCCCATGTTGTGATTTCCATTACAGTATTATTCCTGTATGTGATGCAGTGCCGTCTAAGGGCCCGAAGCATCACGGGCATCCAGTATGGTTTTCCGGCCCTTGACCCTTATGCACAGAGATTGTTTCCAGATTCTCTGAATCTTTGGATGATATTATGCACTGTAGATGATGATAACTTCAAACTTTTTGCAATTTTTTCTCTGAGAAACTCCTTTCTGATATTGCTCCACTATTTTTTCGCCGCAGCATTGGGGGAATTGGTGATCCTCTGACCTTCTTGACTTCTGAGAGACACTGTCACTCCGAGAGGCTCTTTTTATACCCAATCATGTTGCCAATTGACCTAATAAGTTGCAAACTGGTCCTCCAGCTGTTCCTTATATGTACAATTAACTTTCCGCCTCTTATTGCGACCTGTCCCAACTTTTTTGGAATGTGTAGCTCTCAGAAATCCAAAATGAGGCAATATTTGGCATGACATTTTCAAAATGTTCACTTTTCAAAATTTTGATATGTTATCTATATTCTATTGTGAATAAAATATAAGTTTATGAGATTTGTAAATTATTCCATTCCTTTTTTACTCACAATTTGTACAGTGTCCCAACTTTTTTGGAATCGGGTTTGTATTTCTGTTTTTATATATTTTTTATTGAAAAAATAAAGAGAAGGGGGGAGGGTCAAAAAAGTGGTTTGTTGCCTGAGAGCAACTGTTTAAAGGTTACATTTAACTGTTTAAAGAAAGCTGACATTAGGCTCTAATATTTTACACTAATAGGCCTGTTTTATAACACCCTGAAACAAAATTGTTGTTGCTTTTGTTGAGAGGCCTAATGTTTCTTTATAACGTTTGACAATCACATTACTTTTTGTGTGTTTACCTTATACAAGCTAATGTTATTACTCATAAAATTTAGGCTACATGGAACAAGCATAACCCAGAGCTAACAACAGTTTAACATAAACAGTTACCAGAAGTGAATCGTCTAAAACTTCAGAGATAAACATAGAAGATTTATGTTACATGACCATTTTTCATAATACATGATAGTTCCAAAATTTGCCTGACCTAAATAGTTTCCAAAATATTGATTCGAAATAGTAGTAGCACCACAGAATAGCAGAAGAACCATACAAAATTCAGTGAAACAATGTTCTGTTATATTGTGTAATTGTCACGGTGTCTGTTCTGTGTCTCCCTGGGTGGCCACTAGAGGTCTCACTCCCCCTATCGTCACTCCACTTTAGAACTGCATTTCCCATAGTCTTGTCTGTTTCATCACTGCTCATTGCACTCAGCTGTCCGTGGTTATCAATCATTGCACTCAGCCAATTCCCCGTTAGCATTGTCATTTCCTTGTGTATAAATACCCCGCTTGTTCTGTCATTGTCACGGAGTCCTTGTTGAATGGTCACCCTGGTTTGCTGTGGTTCTCGGATGTTGTGTATGTTTCTTGTTTTCTGGACTGCTTACCTGGATTGTGACCCGTTTGCCTGGCTGACCATGAGATTTGGATTATCCTAATAAAACATACTGCAATTGGATCTACCTTTTGTGTGCGTCTCGTGACAGAAGGACTCCGTCATGCCTAGCATCCAGCGGTGTGGGATTTCGAATCGGTTTGCCCCAGCCACCATGGAGGAACGGAGGGGGAGATTCCTGAACTTAACCACCCTTCGTCAAAGGGGAGTGAGGTGGGTGGCCTGGCGCAATTGTTTTGGACCATGGCGTCTGGGATGGGTTATAACGATGCAGCACTGAAGGACTTTTTTAAACAACTGTCTGGATGACCCTTTACCTCAATGGGAGATGAAGGGGCTGGAGATCCTAGACTTTGGGGTTTTCACCCATTACCTGTGCCATCGTGCTCAATGGATACTTCGACCACACCTGTGTCTCCAGAGAAGATGGCCGCCAACCCAGCGCCACAGCACAAGATGGCCGCCAGCCCGGCGCCAATGCCCAAGATGGCCACCAGTTCAGCACCACAGCACAAGATGGCCGCCAGCCCAGCACCACTGCACAGGATGGTCGAATCTACACCTGTGTTGGCAGACAAGATGGTTGACTCAACGCCTGAGTCTTCCGTCAAGGAGCCACCGGCACGTCATCATAGAGGCCGCAGGAGGAGGAGACAGGCGTTCACAGCGTTTCCTCAAAAGCCCGGAGGACGTTTCCCGAGCAGGCCGCTGCCGTCCAGGAGGACGTTCCCGAGCAGGCCGCTGCCGTCCAGGAGGACGTTCCCGAGCAGGCCGCTGCCGTCCAGGAGGACGTTCCCTTCCCCGAGCAGGCCGCTGCCGTCCCAGGAGGACTTCCCGTAGCAGGCCGCGGTCGTCCAGGTGGAGGTGTCCAAAGGTTCCCGAGGCGGTGCCCGATGCCGAGGCCGTTCCCGAGGCGGTGCCCCGATGCCGAGCCCGAGGTCGTTCGGTTCCCGATGCAATGCCCGAGGCCGAGAAGGTGGCCGAGACAGAAGCGGTTCCCGATGCAATGCACGAGGCCGAGGCGGTGCCCGAGGCGGTGCCCGAGGCGGTGCCCGAGGCCGAGGCGGTGCCCGATGCCGAGGCGGTGCCCGAGGCGGTGCCCGATGTAATGCCCGAGACCGAGGCTGTTCCGGAGGTCGAGGCAGTGCCCGATGTTGTTCCCCGATACCGAGGTGGTGCCCGTTGCCAAGGCGGTCCCCGATGCCGAGGCGGTGCCCGAGGCGGTTCCCGATGCAATGCCTGAGGCCGAGGCGGTGCCCGATGCCGAGGTGGGTCCCCGATGCCGAGGGCGGTTGCCCGAGGTGGTCCCCGATGCCGAGGCGGTCCCCGATGCCGAGGCCGTTCCCGATGCGGTGCCCGAGGCCGAGACGGTGCCCGAGGCTGAGGCAGTGCCCGAGGCCGAGGCGGTGCCCGATGCCGATGCGGTGCCCGATGCCGAGGCGGTCCCCGATGCTATGTCCGATGCCGAGGCGGTGCCCAGATTGCCGAGGCGGTGCCCCGAGGCGGTCCCCGATGCCGATGGCGGTTCCCGATGCAATGTCCGATTCCGAGGTCGTTCCCAAGGCGGGTCCTTGTCCAATGCCGTTCCTGAGGCCATTCCTGAGGCCGTTCCTGAGACCGTTCCCGAGGCGGTGCCCGATGCCGAGGTCGTTCCCGAGGCGGTGTCCTTGTCCGATGTCGAGCCCGAGGCTGTTCCCGAGGCGGAGGTCGTGCCCGAGGCCGTTCCCGAGGCGGTGTCCTTGTCCAATTGCTGTTCCTGAGGCCGTTCCTGAGACCGTTCCCGAGGCGGTGCCCGAGGCCGTTCCCGAGGCGGGGTCCTTGTCCAATGCCGTTCCTGAGGCCATTCCCGAGGCGGTGCCCGATGCTGTTCCGGAGGCCGATGCGGGGCCCGAGATGGTTTCCGGAGGCGATACCCGTGTCCAAGGCCGTTCCCGAGGCGGTGCCCTTGTCTGAGGCCGTTCCCGATGCCGTTCCCAATGCCGTGACCTGGCCATCGCCACAGCCTGCTCCTTACTGGCTCCCCGATTGGCAGGTTCCGTTCGGGCCACTCAAATGGCGCGAATTCCTCCCTGGCCGTCTGCACCAACGAGAATGGACTGATCCACCGTGGCCACCCTGAACTGCCTGGCCCCCTCGTGGGTCCCCTGAACTTTCGGGTCCACCGTGGCCACCTGAACTGCCTGGTCCCTCGTGGTCCCCTGAACTTTCGGGTCCACCATGGCCCCCTGATCTGACCGAGCCACCCTGGGCTACCAGGGGAGCCATCACCTGCCGGGTCCCAGTTCCCCTACACGGGCCTGGCCCGCCCATCCCTCCCCCTGTGTTCTGCCTCCACCAGTCCACCTCCCTCCTGGTCTCTTTGTTTTTTGGTTATTTGGGTTCTGAGGAGCATCTGGAAGCTGCTCCTTAGAGGGGGGGTAGTGTCACGGTGTGCTGTCCTGTGTCTCCCTGGGTGGCCACTAGAGGTCTCATTTCCCCTTATCGTCACTCCACTTTAGAACTGCATTTCCCATAGTCTTGTCTGTTTCATCATCACTGCTCATTGCACTCAGCTGTCCGTGGTTATCAATCATTTGCACTCAGCCAATTCCCCGTTAGCATTGTCATTTCCTTGTGTATAAATACCCCGGTTGTTCTGTGTCATTGTCACGGAGTCCTTGTTGAATGTCACCCTGGTTTGTCGTGGTTCTCGGATGTGTGTGTATGTTTTCTTGTTTTCTGGACTGCTTACCTGGATTGTGACTTTGCCTGGCTGACCATGAGATTTGGATTATCCCTAATAAAACATACTGCAATTGGATCTACCTGTTTGTGTGCGTGTCGTGACAGTAATTGTGTTATATATATATACACGTGTGTGTGTGTGCGCGTGCATGGTAGCCTACTACTTTATTATACAACATTCTGCTCCCACCAATTATTATTTTTTTTTTTTAAAAAAAAAAGTAAATGATGTTTTCTTTAAGGGGTAGGTTTAGGGTTGGGGATAGAAAATATTGTTTGGTCAGTATAAAAGTAAGAGAAGTCCATGGAAAGTCCCTACAAATCACAGAGACAAGCATGTGTGTGTGTGTGATTTGTAATGACATGGGTATGACATAGGTATTACAACTTAAAGGTGATTTGAGGCTTATAAAAGGCTTATAAACCATACAGAATTATTTTTTTTTTTTTTAGGTTTAGGTTTAGGTGTAGGGTTGATGTAGCTAATTGTAGGGCGATAGAAAATACGGTTTATTCAGTATCCTTTAAAACCATCTGCTTCTCCACAGTTCATCCACAAGGTGGCCAATACTGATCTAATTTGAGTTGAGCGCTCAACCTGGAAAAGATTAACATTAGGCCTATTATTTACCATCGCACCAGGATGATCGGTCATAATTCATAAGGCTATGGTTAACCTTACTTTATAAGGTTAAACTTTAAGGCTGCTAAACAGAAGGTAGATGTTGTTCTTCCCTCATAAGTTGTGTCTTATTATAAGGCTTATGAACATCTGACTTAATAAGACTGATCACATGCTTCAGAATCAACACTCGGTTGGAACTTACATAGGCTAGCTATTAATCTACCAAAAATGATTCGAATTAGAAGACTCAAAATAATTTTGAATCTAACGTTTAAAATCATTTTTAATATTATTCCAGATTCTTCTATTTTTTATTTTAATCGATAGTTATTTAGGGATGACATCATCTTCAGACTGAAACCTGGCTGTGATGCCAATCCTTTGTTTTGTTAATTCGCGGTTTCCGCCGTCAGTGTTCCTCTCCCGTCTTTTGTTTTTAACTCTTGCCCAGCTCTTATGTCCTGGTAATGATGTCATCACAACCCTTATCCTTTTACTAGTGTCCATGGCAGCATATGTTTCCACTGACTCAGCCTGATGAAACTGATTCATACTCAGCCCTTATTATGAACTCCGCACCTAATCCTCTGAGAAGCTTAGCAAGAAATACATGTGGAAGTACATGACAGTTAGGAATGAAAAACATTCCTGGGAGGATTCAAACAGGTCTGATAGAGAACGTTTCACAGAAAACCAACTTCCTTTTTGTTCTGTGCTGTTCACGTGGAATTCAAAGAAAGATAATCAAGCCTCAGGGTTAGGTGACAAGCAGACATATTCAAGTACATTCCAGAGGTTTTCCTTTCACCGATTGGATAAAAGTAGTCAGCAAAGATACAGGAAGTTCTGTTGCTTGAAAAAAAAAGGATTACTGGATTACTGAGCGCTAACTGTTTTGTGTTGCAATGGTGTTATTATCTATTGTTTGATTTGTGCGTCAATTAATGCTTCGTGAACTGAATTGATTTATTTCATTTTTGAAATAAACTTTTGTGAGGGATAGCAGAAAGCAGATGAAAACGATGCTGTTGCTGTGAGGAATAAACATCAATTCTTTACAATGGCATGCACTTTATAAAAGTCCTAGATCATATAATTTTTGTTAAAAACTCACAACTGTTTTCTGGTGTTTTTGTCTACTGAACATATTCAGAAAGACTTTTTTTAGCTGAACAAATGGTATGCTGTTAAACAACATTACAAGCCATTGAACACACTTTACTTCTGTCCCACACAGCCTTGTTTTCATTTCTGTCAAAAATTAAACATGGTGCTAACCTGACTAAAGTCTATTGGCCTGATTAGCCAAGTGCCCCCACAAATTAATAAAAGAATTCATATTATACAAACACTTCATGTTTAATGGTTTTAGATTTGTATATTG